>NW_017100726.1:0-30231 GCF_001263275.1 Habropoda laboriosa | reverse complement strand
CCGCCGTAAGAATCGCACCTCGCACCATCTAGATGCGTCGCGGTGAAGGTAACGAAGTAAAGCGATCCCCCGTTCGATTCTGTACGCCACCGGCCGTCAAATATCGGAATGGATGATTTCCAACGGCATGGTTTTTCTGTCGGATTTCTTCGAAAAAGGAGGTCTCGTCATTTTACCTTGCGCGCAAATTTCGCATGTTATGTTCCCGGACAATTTATATTTTTCCAAACCCCTAATCATTTGTCGATTTTTTGCCTTACGAATGTCGTCAACGTTTGTGTAACCTAAGCGCCTATGCCATGTTTCGAGATCGTTACGCGGTTCCGCGTCATCGACCGGTGTCGAAGTTGCTCTGCATTCGTCAGTCTTTTCGTCTTGTACGTAATACAGTCCGCCGATACCGTATTTGTTGAAAAGAATGTCAAGATCGCGGTCGATTATCTTCCCCATCGACAGAAGGTTTGAACGAAGATCGGGAATGTACAACGTTTCCTCGAGGTTTATATTTCTTATCGTACCTTTTACTCGCGTGACTATCTCTACGGTACCTTTTCCGCTAACTGCGGTCGACGCATTATGTACTCGCCAAGTTTAGTGACGAATGATCCGTTTTCTTAATCGTTTCAAATCTATTCGCGTCGTTGCACAAATGCGAAGTGCACCCGCTATCGGGACACCATTTTTTATCGCGAGATGTATCGATATGCAACGCTTCCGCGTAGAGGCTTGTATGTCGGCTCGCCTTCGGGCATTGTCGGTCGTTTCCGCGCACCTGCCTTCATTCAGACGCTCTATGCCCGATTTTCCTACATTTGAAACAACGGAACGACGGTTTGTCGCCGACTTTGCACGTCTCGTCCGCGTTCACTTGTTGTCTCACGTGAAAACGTTCTCGGCCATTTTTGTTAATCGCCAACGCGACTAGACTGTCCTCCTGTCGCCTCGCCTTTTTCCAACTAATTTTCGTCGCTTTGTTAGTTTTCCTGATTGGCTAACCCGTCGCATCGGTGTTAGCCAATCAGGTAATTTTCTTACAAATCGCTGCGTATCCCTTGCGCCCTTGGCGCGCTTTTTCCGGAACCGCGGTGCGACTTGGCGAGGGGGTGTATTCCACATTGGAGATTTGGCAGCACAACGGGATTTCCTCCAGGTCAGGTACTCGTAACGTGTCCGGTCGTGGCCTCTGGGCCTCGTACGGCGGACCTTTCGGAAACCCTTGGTTTATGACGCGGCAATTTACCATTGAGGCCGTCGAAGGAAGTTTCTACGCGGACATGCATTGTCGGATTTCTAGAAATGAAATAAACTAAAACGGTTTCCTCGAAAATAGCTTTTCAAGAACGCGCGTCACAAACCGTGCTGGTCGTCTGCACGCCAAATGCTTTTTCTCCGGGTACTGTAGCCGGTCGCTACACGCTGAACTTCAGATGACCTGGAACAGCACGAAATCACATTTATAAGAATTTGTTGCCTGAACAATTAGATATAGTTAATATTTTTTATCTTTGTTATGTATACATGTGTGGTTACGCTGTATAAAATTATATGTATATGTATATATTTTTTCATATTAATTTTAATTTTAATAAACTATACGCATGTAATTTTAATATAATTGCGTATTCTGTAGTAAATTGACGGAACTAGGCTAAAATCAGGGGCTTGAAAAAGTAAATTTTGTAACAAGTTTAATAATGGTTTCATTCTTCTAATCATATCTATTTTATTTACAGAATATATATGTCGTATTTACTATGAACAGAACATGTTGAGTGAAGATATTGATATTGATATAACACAATTTTATGAATCTCTCTTTAAGTTGAATGCAAACTCTGAAATTGCTGCAGTTGCTAAAGCAATGTACTTAAGGAAGTCAGACAATTTGATTGCAGCACGAAAAATATTAAAAGATACACTTCAATTAAAACCGTTCTTTTTATATGGCTGGATGTTGTTGAGCGAAATAAGTATGAGACTTCACTGTTGGGAAGATGCAGAAAGTGCTGCTAAAAAAGCATTGGAAATTGAGAAACATGAAATAAAAGATGGATTGTTACATAAAGTAAAATTAATATTAATTGAATCATTGAGTCGGAGTGATAACAGACAAAAATGGGAAACTGCATTCCAAATGTGTGAACACGTAAGAAACTACTTCGTATATGCATGTAATATATTATAATTTCAAGTGAAAACAATTTTTTTTCTCTATTACTTTGTCCTACACGGCACCTTGTATGGCATAGTTCAGACGAACAACACTCTCACAGATTAAGCATGTCCAAACGCGTAATAATTTAATACTGCATGTTTAAAAAGTTCTCTCTAGAGCTGAGTCGATTTCAAAGTTGCTCTATGTATGTAAAGTGCGACGATTCTGTGGTGGAACGCTATATGAATGCATGATAATAGTGATCACCCAGCCTGAAAAAAGCTGTAGTGATCGTACGTACTGAAAAAAGTAACCCGTGGCACGAAACACCTCATGAACGTACCAACGATCCTACACTTCCACCACTACCGTTGTTCCTCACTACATTCATTTTTTTTTGTTCTTAGCTTTGCTCGTAGCAATGCTTGCAAGCAACAGCGAGCGGTCTTGCTCGTTAAACGTCTGCCTGAGCGGCCCTGCTCTAGAGTCTAGACCGGATATAGGTACGTTCTACCCTGTACAGGATGTAAAGATATATTGTGTCTGGGTTTTCACAAATGATTCTACATTCTGTGATCGGTTAAAATAGGTTAAAAAATATTTTCCGCAAAATTGACCTTGACCTGGTAATTGAAGGTAAAATTTTTTTTTTAATCATATCCTATTCTACTTATAAAGCAAACCAAAATCTTAAAGGGATCGCATATCCCAAAGCAACCGTTTCGTAAGAAATCGACATTGAAGTTTTATCGTCAGTCAGATGAATCTTCTGCATAATAGCTCCACACTTTAAACTTTAATGCTATGTATTAGACGTAAACAATCGTAGTCAGTGTTACCTTTTACATTTTGAAAAATTTTCATCTTATATTCCTTGTTCTTAATCAAAGAACAGAACCACGTTTATTAATGTAGGATTTTAACACAAAACGTTATCTAAATACTTGCATTGAAATACAATATTCCGTTACACACATGTAGGTCTCCGACGGACATGTAAGGAACGTGGTCGGGGTAAAATACACCCACACAATTACTCTGTGAAGTCTTTTATTTTTACCTGCTGGCTCGAGAGGTCAGAGAATGACTAACTGCCTCCCCAGCTTTTTCTTGTTCCACTCTTCACTACTTTTCCTAATTGGTTAATACCGATGCATCGGGTTAACCAATCAGGAATTTCGTTACTTAGCCTACGCTTGCCCCTTGCGCCCTTGGCGCGCTTTTTCCAGGACAGCGAGGCTTTCTAGTGGGGGGGCGAGTTCGCCGTCGGAGACTTGGCAACTCAGCGGAATTTCCTCTAGGTTCGGTACCTGTGATATGTACATGTTCGGCCTCGTGGCCCTGTACGGCGAACCTTTCGGAAATCTTAGTTTTATGGCGGGGCAATTTACTATTGAGACCGTCGGTGAAAGTTTCTACGAAAAACATGCTTTGTAATATTTAAGAAAAGTTAAACAGCTAAAAACGGGTTCCTCAAAAATAGTTTTTGCTAGCGCGCCCGTCATAAACCGCGCTGGTCATCTGTGCGCCAAGTGTGGCCTGTAGTTGGCCGCTACATTAATATTTCGTGATAATCGAGCTTGTGCACCAGCTCAATATGACCACCATTATTTTATAACCACACTTGTAGCCTGACTCCTACATTGCTGCGAATCCATCAATGAAGGTCTAGCATATTTTCCAGTTTTTCCACATTTCTTATTTGCTGTATACATAATGTATACATAAATTCTTTTACTGCATCCCAAAGAAAAAAGTCAAATGGATTTATATCTGGTGATCGTGGAGGCCATAAATATGGTACAAGGCTTGGACCTTTCCAGCATGACGCAAACATGTTATTTAAAAATTCTCGAACTGGCCTACTAACATGTGTAGTATGGGTATTGAATGGCGGTGTTGAGTCAGCGCCCAACGAAAAACTTTTATATCATTTATTAAGAGAGATTAATTATTCTTATGCTACACTCCAGATCCCACCGCTCGCATGTCTCACCGCTCTCCCCTTCCTTCCTGTTTTTTTCCGCCTCGCCCGTTTTCACCACGACCGTTTCCAACTCCTTGTTGATCGTTCCTCAAATGTCCAGCTTCGTTTGTCCACGCACATACACACACATACACACGCGACGCGCTTCGACCACTGACCTAGTGACGTATTGGCAAACCGAGCGATCAGCCGGTTGCCCATGAAACCATCGCGCTAGCTTCGCGGATCACACGCGCAGCCAATGCGGTCCTCTCTTTCTCTCCTTCACCCTCGCTCTCACTTCCACTCCCACACATGTGATGGTGTACTATGAAGCATAAAATAAATCTAACGACGTTTCTCACGCGGTATTCATCGCAGTTCGTTGGGCAAGTGCGAACGCAGAAAGCGAAGATAATTTGCACGTGTTAAAGGATTTGGTAAATAAATGGAACCAATAATTCTGTTTCCCGTAATGTCTATCCACACATTAACTGAGAAACATTCTTGCTTAAATTTCTGGATTGTAGCGTAAGGATTTCTTAGTTTTTTTAAACTGACTGGAAAAACTGCTGTCATCTGTAAAAAAAACACATTTTCCAGGAAAGATCGATTTTGTTGCAATTTCTAGTGACAATAATTCCTTCTAGCAACATTATCTTTGAGTGCCTGAACCCGTTGAATTCGATAGGGCCAGAGACATCATTCTCGAATTATTCGGCGCTCTGCCGTATGCGAGATGCTTACATAACGAGCAATATTACGTAGACCCTTCGATGGATGGAAACGTGCAAGTGCACCAACTTGCTCTGGTCTACGTTAATGCACATAGGATCGACCTGCTTCTCGATAACCACTAATCGAATTCAATACCAATTATCCATCTGCAAAGCTTTCGTCTAATCGTTGGAAATCCCGTCGATCAAGAACTTCTCTTGGAAGCCTTCCGGTGCGTGTAAGCTACTCTGTCCGTATATTTCACGTGCTAAAGAATAATTTCCGAATGTCTCATCAATTGCACGAAGCATTTGGTGGATATTTCGCTAGCGGATCTTATCCTGCTAGACCCTTTGTTAGGTTTTCTGTAGACACGGTTTATGGCACGATCGACCGAGAACGGTTATTTTTGAGTTAAGGTGCACGATCGACCGGGAACGGTTATTTTTGAGTTCAGGATTTTCGTTTATTGCTTGCATGGGTCTCATTGCCTCCTGCGAGGGTCACTAGAATTGCTTGGCTAGATTTTTAGTAATTTGTGTCCCTCGCGCTCAATAGCCTACGAACATACCATAAACCACGAATTTTCGAACGGCACATCTGTATGTAACGGTCCGCTTGCCGATGAGTCACCTGGAGGAATGATTTTTAGTAATTTGTGTCCCTCGCGCTCAATAGCCTACAAACATACCATAAACCACGAATTTTCGAACGGCACATCTGTATGTAACGGTCCGCTTGCCGATGAGTCACCTGGAGGAAATTCCAGATTTTTGGGACTTTCCGTCTACCCCTCGCGACCGTCTCCCACCCTTCCAAGGTGACAGCGCGCTAAGGGCGCACTGGAAGCGCGACAAAGACGATATTAGACACGCTGATTGGTAAATGCAATCGTTAACCATTAACCAATCAGCGTGTCCCAACGAAAATCCCTCTCATGGACGTCCGAGACGCGACGTCGGAGAGTTGAGTCGTCGAGTAGTCGTTCAACCACCACGAACAAGGAGAACCAAGGAACAACCAGCTCACATCACGCGATACCATAGATCAGTTTTTACAAGTCCCAATCATATTGGGTGGTCCTTCGAACCAGTATCTAGACGGCACAACATCGTGCAAACATCTACAAGGCTCGAAAGTTCATCGCCACAACCACGGGCATTAACACCCTTTGACCTTCAATTTCAAAGTCAGAGTCAATTTTGTGGAAAGATTTTTTTAACATATTTTCACCGATCAGAGAATGTTGAATCATCTGTGAAAGCCACGACACAACGTTTCTTTATACCTTATACAGGCAAACTTTGTGGTGAAAGAGGTGGTGGGAACGTAGTGTACTTACTGTATAGTATGCCTGACTAGTTTATGGTATTCATGGACCCACGTATTCACCGCTAAAATATTTTACCATGTGCTTGAATAGTTTTCTATAAAAACGTTATTTAATAAAATGTAATATTTTTGAATGTATTCTCGTTTCTAATTGTTAGAAATTTTAATGCATTTAGTTAATGTGTGTGTAATGCAGTTATTTACCTTTTTTTTTACTATTTGCTTAGTTTTATCATTATGAGTTATTATTTTTGAATTATGATTTAGTATTGCTGTCCGTTACATATTAAAATATTTATAACTTTCATAATAAATACTTAAAATTTTGCCAAAATTATAAAAGTTCCTTCATTTTCTTGAGAAATACTAACTTTTGGCGTTTTACTGCAAGAGATTCCTGAATGATTATAAAATAATTGGGGATATAAATATACATTTTGCAGAATACTTAATATTAACATACAGTCTTGTTACATGATTGAACAAGAATTTACCGATTGATTTGGAGAATGATTCTAATCAAAAACTGCCATGCAAATATACTCATGAAACTCAATAGTTAAGAAGTTTCTGTTAAAAAAAGATGCTAATTTTCGCTAGAGTTAACGCAGTTTTATCACATAAATGAATTTTTATCTATGAAACGGTTAATCATATAAACAATTCTTTTCCCCATTTTACTCAGAAGTCATTTTTTTAATGCAAAAAGTTTTTGTTTGTTTACACTTTGTCTATTTTTCATGCTCTTTATCATTATACAGGGCGTTACGTTTAAGTGAGAACAGTGGAATATCTAATAAGGGGTTGAAGTTATCGAAAAAATGTTTTAACAAAAGTTGTTTGATATAAAGGGGGACATTATTTGGTATAAATATTTTGGTAAAGTAGTGGGGGAGATTTCAAGGTCAAGTTAATTTTTTTAAATGGAAGCCTATATTTTTTTATTCATAACATGATAATGTCTGTTGAGATGGAAAAGGATTTACATGCGGTTTAAATTCTTCTTTTCATATCCCCTTTCGTAGTAGGTGCCGTTGCCACCACATTTTCTCTATGTAGCACCATAAAAAAAAAAATCAAAGTTTATTCATTGGTATTAAAAGTTAAGAAGTCCAACAACATAATTTAAGCCACTTAATAAAATAATTTTTTAATATCTTTCGACACCTATTGTACATATATGAAGCTCTCCGTATTTTCCGCTACAACTCCTTAACTATGCAGAATAAAATAAAATGCCTTAGATAGAAGTTGTTATGTATGATAACATATTTCTGAATGTAGAAAAATTAATATGCCATCCCATTTTTAAAAGAATGGAGGTCCTTTCTACTCTTAAGAAACTCACCCCTACAATATTCTACACTCGAAGATGTTAGCCCCTCTACACCATTTAACTCCTGAAAATTTCAAGTTGATATCTACAATGGCTCCGGAGGAAACAGCTTGTAACGCTTTATCTGCTCTATCCTGTATACATGAAATTTCTCATAATGTTGATCCTGACAACATATTTGATAATCATTGAAATCGGTGAGGTTTGCTCTGTTATGTATAATTACTGTACTTTTTTCTTACAAATGTCTACCGATCTAAAGGTGTAGAATCCCGCTGTGGTGGTTTTTACACATAATTTTTTATGTAAGATTTTATTAATTAGTCAATGGTTTTAATTCGCTGCTTTATAGAAGATACTGTGGGATTTTGTTAAATACTTTTGCGTTTATTATAATCAAAGTAACCCGCTCGCGACGCCGGTGCTGTTCACCTATATGCCTTCTCTTTTTTCTCGCCGCCGCTCCGATTCGTTCTCTCTTCCTCACACACCTCACACTCTTCCTCCTTTTCTCCGCGCACGCATCCACACACACACGATCACACACGCCGCGATCGGCTTGACAACCCATGTTGTCTAAACATAACAAACACGCCACGCACAATCGTCTTCCATTCCTTCTTCCTTTTCAGCCCATTCACACCAACTCTCTCACTCACTGTTTCATACCAAACTCCCACAACTCACACACACACGCAGCCAATGCGGCCCTCTCTTTCTCTCCTTCCACAATACAGTAGTTAAGGGGTCATTGGACAAATTAAATATTTCATAGAAACGGGCATAAATATTTTCTGTTGAAAATTTCTCCTTACGGTACAAATGATTTAGTCATAATTTCTTGTTGAGAACCTTTAAACCGTCATCTTTTAGAAAGCTATGACAATCTTTAGGTACGGTAGTATATTAGGTACGGTATTGGTTCAATTACTAACTCGGGAACAGATGTATATTTACTTTCTGTGCATAGAAGAGTGTATGACAATTGTCAACATTAAAGTTTGACGTTTGATTTTTATTAGAACTTCAATCTTTAATTTGTTTTAGAAAGCTAGATCTCCAACAGCAGGGTTATACTTCAGGAATGCTTTTCCATTCAAAATTTTAAATTAATATTTTGTCCATTTCTTTTTACTGTCCGCTATTCACTAGGAGAAAACTTCAAGTGATGCACCAATAATAATAAACTTTTGCAAAGTGTTATAACTTGAAATGCTGAAACTAATGATACGTTCTTTTGGGTGTAGATAGCTTTTTAATGACGGCGCGGCGTTTAAACGATATTCGATATTCAAGCTTTAGTAACTAGTATTTAGTGTAATGAATTTATGCTTTAACTGAAATTTACGATATGTACGTTTGAGTAGTGTAAAAATATATGTAAGTGATGTTAATGTATAGAATCTTAGAATCTTTTGATCAATTCTTCATACGTTTCTTCTATTTCCTGCGATGTTATGGATGCTCATGCAACAGCAATTCTCTCCTTCATATTATCTTGTTGGTTTCTCACGATAAACCATACTTTTTAGTTTACCCGACAGATGAAAATCTAGTCGGGTAAGGTCAGGAAAACGAGCTGGCCACTCCACAGTTCCTCGTCGTCCGATCCAACATCCTCTAAACCTCCTGTTTAACACGGTCCTTGTACACGTCGAATAATGTGGTTGGAAACCATCATGTAATGTTCACCTTCGAATACGAACGTATGACTCGATGTTCTTGAGTAAATCTTTAGGAAATTTTAATTATCTTCGAACGCAAATATTTCGAAATTGAACGAAGGGGATGGTATGGTTATTGAGGTTGTTGAATTTGTTTTTTCACTCTCCACAGGGATTTCGGAAAAAATATAGGGTTCCATTTAAAAAAATAACGATGACTTTGAAATCTCGTAGCAAAATAACATTGAGAAAAAACTGTTTCCATGATCACACGTGCCCCCTGAAATAGTTAACTTTTTCCTGAGAAGTTTTTTCATTTAGGTGGTCCCATTTAGCTGAGCCACCCTGTATAGGGAAATGCGGGGTAAGACGGGAACGCTAAGGAGAAGCGTGTGACATGTATTAAAACGTTTCTAGAATTAACATACGTTCATCTTTAAATTTGAGCAACAGATTTGAGATCACGGGCATTAAAAACTCAAATAAACCTTTGTTCCTTAAACACTAATCTTTCTTGTATGGGGTCAAGATGAGGTAATCAGGGATAAAATGAATTATGTGCCATTATTCATACGTTGCACGATTCGGGTGCCTGTATGGATATGTAGAGGTAAACAAAAATAGAAAAAATATAAAAACAAGATTCTCTTGATAAGGATGTTGCTTAATTTATTTATTTTTTTTGTTTAATACTTCGAAGTTCATGTTTTTCTAGCAGTCCTTTCTCCTTTTTTAGTATTTTTAGCGTTCGTGTCCTTTTTCTCTTGAATTGCTTCGTTGTAAAATTAATAACATGCTTCATGGTAATATTCGATCTTAAGAACAGCGGACTTTTTCGCCCGTGTCATAAACTTTATGTTAAAGTGTCCTTAATAGAACTAAAACTAAAGAAGATGTCAAGAAAAGAATTAGTAGTAAACTCTTTTTTTTTTTTTCAAATCTCCTTTATTCATGTACCAGTCTTACTGTTTGTTAAGGATACTTAAGTTTAGACCAGGTTTACGATACGGACGCGACTCTGCTATTTTTGAGATTAAGGTTTGAATACGCGTTTAATGTTTTCGTTCGTTAGTTATTCCTTATTGTCAGGAGGGCTCCAAACCTCTCATAAAAGCGGAGAATTTCGAGTTTTCTTCGTGCATCTCAATAGTAATTGACGTATCATAAACCCACGCGAGCTGAGGCACATGCGAGCGAGCGAGCGGTACCGTTACCCTGGGTTTGTCCCAGAAGTTCAGGTGACGCGTACCTCACCCAGAACACCCCTTCTTTAACACGTTCCGTGCCGGACCGATTTTCGGTGATTTTCCGTTCACGCCACGTGGGTCGTATGCGTCCTACATTGTCGAGACTAACAGTTTTGCTTTTCGCCCTATATGTCTTCCAATATTTATAAGATTGCAAAAATCATTGTTATCGAGAAAAAGGTAACGTTTAAGATATGCTATAGAGCAAAGGAAAAATTTTTGTTTTAACAAATTATCGCCGTAGTTGCATAGTTTAAGTTAGCGGAAGGAAAAGGCCGAAATATCAGATGGCCTGAACGGAAAGACCAGAGTGGGGTGTATGCGACCCACGCGGCACGGAACGTGTTAAGGGTGAGCGGTTGGCGTCGGGCGTCGACCAAGGCCCTAACTTGATTGGGAGTTTGGCCTCCCACCCAAATCGCACCCCCGTCAAGGGACCCAAATGGACGGACAAAAACCATATAAAATGACTGGACGGTGATAGACAAAAGGACATTGTTGTAAGAACACATTAGTGAAACATAGAAATCTGAACTCTGGTACGAACGATTACACTGAATTACATTGGACTCGCACACATTTAACATTTATGAACTCAGTTACATTGCATTACTGTTACATAACAAACTGTGTTGCAAATAAAGAGTTATTTGCTATATTGTGGGAGCCAACACTGTTCGTAGACTTTTTACATGATTTGGATTTTCATTTTTCCAAGCATTCGTTTATTCACTTCTTTCATTCATTCTACTCCATTTTTTAATTAGTATTCTGGATTTGTCTATTGTGTTTGTTGAGTAGCCTTTTTAGTATCGGTGTTCAATGTTTCTTCCATTCTTTGTCCGCTTTGCGTTTCTCTTTTATTGCTTTTATTATGTGCATTGGGATTTTCGGTTGAATTTGTACGCTAGTTTGATCGTTGGTGGCTTTGACACTGTTCCTGCTGTTTTGGGGAGGGACTGGAAGGACTCAGGTCAGAAGTTATATACACACAAGTAGGAGCCTTTATGAGGACTAGCGAGAACTTGCGGTTAGTCCGCCCCTCTGGTGGCAGAGCGTTGGAGGGTCGCTACTAGTGTATCTTAAAATAATAACTGAGCGGTGTTTAATGTGTTTCCTGAAGTAAGCATAAGTAATAAACTCTAAAGTAAACTTTGCTACACTCGTTTATCCGGTCTTGCTGCAGTAGGTAGATCATATCTTACATGTTTTCTGTAAAATAACCTGAAAGAATTCTTAATAAAAACTGTTAATTTATGAGAAAGTAATCAATAAGGTGAATTAACTTACCGCTTTTGGTCAAAAAACACACACACACAAACAAGTTGACACTACTGCAAACTTTCTGTAGAATTCGATCGTCATTGGAAAATTTAAAAATCTCTTCATAATTGGTAACACCCGCAGAATTCAATACTATTCTTTTTGGACGAACGTCTTTCATCAGGGTGCATGTGCATGCTGTAATATTCTATTATTTATTCTAGATGACGTTGTCCTGTCTTACCTCCCTACCCCGTCTTGCCCCAAATTCAATAAGATTGTTAGTTAATGTCTCTGGATTATAATAAAGGGACGTGAATGATCTGTGAGATTTTGATGCATTGTAATAGAATAAAAGCTTTGGAATTACTCTAGACGAATAATATACGATAAATTAATTTTTGTTTTACTTATCTACTGATTTTTCATTCGAACATGAGAAATTCCACATCAAAGCACCAGAAAATTGCGGTAGTAGTTAATGATTTTTTCGAAATCACATTATTTATTGATAGTCTCGGGAAGTTACACTGTATAAAACTTTAGCTTCCTATCTTAAATGGTCTCCCGTTTATTTAATGTTTAAATGTTAAAAAATGAAACGAAGTGAGTCACATGTCACCGTGTTTGTATCAATATTTCAAGTACCTATATTTAAAGGTAATGTTTTGTTCTTGCACTCATTTTGAAGCTGAACAAATGCTCTTTCCAAGTATACATACAAAGTTTCATTTACTAATAATGAATGTATCTGTTGAGTCACAATCATTAAGCGTGAGAAAATCTCGGTCTGGCGGATTATCGCTGTAAAATTCATTAGGCACATTTGGTCGTTCCGAAACTCGCATAGGCATATCATAAACCAATCACCCCTTGTACAGAACCATCATCTCGACAACGAGGCATATTCATATACCTTTTTTGAGAAAAACTCAAGTCTTTACTCCTTCTCGTCGATTCATTCAAATTTATTCGTCCTTTGGGTAATGCTAGCACACGCCCCAGCGACAAATAGTTTTCCTCATTCCATCTCCACGTCAACTGATTGGCGAATAATAATCATTCCAAAAATGTATGTACGTATCACCAACCATCATCCTGCTCAGAAAATGCCGTTTTCGGTAAGATCAATTCCGGTTTCAATCGCCAATAGGTACACATCAACCACACATAGTTTTGATTCATTCAACAACTTCAACAACACGTAATAAGATAGAACAGGAGACTAGCACGCCAGTATACAACGCGATAACACGAAGAAAATAGCGCATGATTCCATGAACTTTTCGCTATAAAATATACTTTTCAAAAAGATGAAGTGATTTTAAGAACACTGAAGAAAAAGCATTTTATGCACACGTTCACACCTTGTACAAATCTAAGATAAATATTTAGTTTGATACGCTCCTATGATTTGTGTTTTTATTATTAAACCGAAATATACATATGTAATATAATTCAAATACATAAAAAAAAAATAAAGTGGAAATGCACTGTAGGTATTTACCGCGGAACGCAACCTGTAAGTTCCATTGTTTTTACATTGTAACACACATAGCTTCACATTCCTAAAACTTATAATATACATATGTAATATAATTCAAATACATAAAAAAAAAAATAAAGTGGAAATGCACTGTAGGTATTTACCGCGGAACGCAACCTGTAAGTTCCATTGTTTTTACAATGTAACACACATAGCTTCATATTCCTAAAACTTATGTTTTGTAAAGAAAGAATTAAGTAATGAGGGGCAATTTTATATCGGTGAAATATGCAACACGGAAACCATTCGAAATACAAAGTTAAAATTTTGCACAGTGTAGTTTCTCCAGACAATCAACAAACGATGTGAGTTTGAACAAATCATTGACTACAGTCGCAATTTTCCTGCGTTTTAACATAGAATGGCTCATATTTATATAATTGTTTTATTTGTAATTAGCACTTGGAGATGCAGCCTTCCACGCAACTAGAGGTACTACAT
Source organism: Habropoda laboriosa (assembly GCF_001263275.1). Classification (NCBI taxonomy): domain Eukaryota; kingdom Metazoa; phylum Arthropoda; class Insecta; order Hymenoptera; family Apidae; genus Habropoda; species Habropoda laboriosa. The sequence continues at coordinate 16,564 of NW_017100726.1, read as the reverse complement.
GCGCGCCTTAGCGTATTGTTAGATAAACCAAATATATACATTACGCTAGACAATTTGGAATTAAAACCAGAAACCAAAATTCAAGCTAACATTCTGAGAGCGTTATACTTAAAACAAAATAAACAATTTAACGAAGCTTTAAATGCTCTTGATGCATCTTTAGAAACATCTGAAGCATGGTTACTTCTTGGTATAATTTATTGGGAAATGACTGAATATAATTATAGTTTAATGGCTTTTCTGAATGGAGTAAAAATCGATCGTCATAATTGGAAGTGTCTAGTTTATTTGGGACATTATTATCGCGAATATGGTAATGATGTAGAACGTTCCAGAAGGTGTTATCAAACTGCACTACAAATTAATCCAAACTCTGAAGAAGCTGGTGTTGGCTTGAGTACTGCATATAGACTTCTAAAAAATCAAGTAAGTACTGATCTGTTTCTCTTCTGTCATAAGATTCATAAACACGTAAATGGATGCAATATTAATATTTGACTAGCTTTTCAATGAAATATTGTTGTGTACAATGTTATTTGCAGGATGCGAATATAGAATTATTGCAATCATTAACTATACAAGACAGTGGTCCTAAGTGGGCATGGTTACAACTCGGTTTGCAATATCTGGACCAAGGAGATGGCATGCAGGCTATCAAGGCTTTTCAACATGTTATTAGAGCTGATCCGAATGACAAGTAACACTTTATATAATTATTACATAATAACGATGCAATAGGGACTTATTAATTGTGAATTGCGAACATGTCTAACAGTTATATCAAACCACTTGCGTTAGATTTTCGTATCTTGTATTTGTCCTAGTATCTGACTGAAAAAAAGTTTCGCATATAGGGTGATGTATTTTGCGTTATACGTTCACTGACACAATTATTTTCGAAAGCCATACAAACTTTCTTGGCTGTTTCAAATTCAAAAATTGTTGCGTCGTATACACGAAATGACATCTCATTTTTGGAACAACCTAGGCTTTTGCCCCTTCTTTCAGTTCTCGCAACCCTGGATGTTACTAACGCACCTTTGGCCACCAATAGTTTTTTTTACATATTCAACTTCCACCTCAACCAATTGACCATGTTACAGATCGCGGTATGATCGTCACGAAACCGATCGTTGTCCCTCTTTTTGAGTCAAACCACTCGAGGAATTTACTCGGGATACAGGACCCAGGTAGTTCACGGGAACTTGGAGAAATAATGCAGAAAAGAGTTTACTATTATAATATTGTGTTGTGGAGTGGTTGATGGTAATCACTTTTATTTAATTAGTGGATTCGCGGTACAAATCGCAGAAAATGTGCAAGATAAGGCGCCACTCTGTCGGTTTTCGGCGAGAGGTCGCGGATGCGGCTACTGTCAACGGTTTCACACCTTGACTCGGCCAGATTTCCCAAGGAGAATAGGGGGTAAGAGAGAAAGAGTGAGATGGTAGAAAGGGAAGAGAAATTGTCGTCTATGACCCGCGTAGGAGACGTCTGTTTTCTCTTTGGGGGTATTTGGAGAATTTGATTCAACCTGGAAGTGTCGCTATGACCCGCGTAGGAGCGTCTGCCTCCAGGAGGAGGATAGGTATAGATGGCGAAGGTAGAAACAGAACAGGAAACCTGGTCCTAGAGTCTTCGTTCTGTTCCGTACTAACTTTCTGACGTCTGCTCGATGTAAGCTGCCTCCAGGAGGAGGATAGGTATAGATGGCGAAGGTAGAAACAGAACAGGAAACCTGGTCCTGGAGTCTTCGTTCTGTTCCGTACTAACTTTTGAAAAGACAATGAGTGTCGTCTATAACCCGCGAAGGAGACGTCTGCTCGATGTAACCTTGAGTAGTCTTGTTCGGATTTCCCGAAAGGACTGATTTTCTATGGCAAAAAAGCCTTTCTTTATACTGTTTAGGAAAGCTAGACCAATCAGGGTGGGTCAAGCCCTTCTGCAAGCCCACTACCTGAGGCTACGGGGGGTCGTGGCGCGAGTGACTCGTAGCGCGTCATGCAATTTGATTAGAAGACGGTTATTGTTGCGGCACGAAATATTACAATATATTTTCGCATCGCGCTCTCCCGATAAATTAATGTCCGGAGAGTTCCACTAAAGTCGAATGTGTTAAGTATTTGACTTGTGCGAAAGACGATTGAGTTTTTTATGTGATGTATGCAATTCGAAGGCTGTATGAGTTCTAAGTGTATGTATTGTGTGCGCTTCGAAAGCTGAACGAGTTCTGGCGTTCCTGTTCTATCTTGTCTATACATCGAATTTTTTGTGTTGTGATTGGTTAATTTCTATTTTCTGTAAGTGGGTGTGTGTGTGTTGTGCTATTGGTCGCAATTTTGGTGGTGGGGGAGTTAGAAATCTAGCGGAGGAGTGTTGATGGGGGTGGGCTATGTCCGAGGAATTTGGCGTTGTCCTCCAAGTGGTTGCCTCATGTCCAAGGGTTGCGTATCCGGTGGTCTCAAGAACTTGGAAATCTGCGTGCCACGCTGTTTAATGGTTTTATAACGGTCGAGCGGTCGCAGGCTAAGTCGGTACAAACGCTCAACATGCCACCCCTCTTGAACGGTTACGTTCAATGATAAAGAGTTGATGTGGTCCATGATGTTGAAGTTGTTTGGGAGTGTGTGTTTATATGTGTATATATGTAATTCTTAAACTACGATACGCATATTTAGTTACATATTAAACTTGCATGAAAATATACTTAAACCTAGACTGAACAATAAATCATAAAGTGTTATGTACATTCTTATAGTCGTTTTTGCAAAGTAAAAATTTATTTACCATTTTCATATTGAAAAGGAGCGAGTACAACAAAATTAAAAATATTCTTAGAAAGTTCCATCTTTTGTGATGCGAATGAAAAAAGGATAGACTACAACATATTACAGTTTCATCAAAATCGGAATTGGAATGGAGTAACCGGTGGTAAATCGAGAAACGCGTTCACAGTATGCGTTCAGTCTCGGCCCGGTCCGGACTCGTTCCAACGAAATATTCTTTCCAAAGATAGTTGCTGTACGTTCTAAACCATAGAAGAATATTTGACCGGAACGGGAGCGGACCGCTAGCGTGTATCGAGCCTTATTATTTTACCGCGCTAATCGCATAATGCAGGGTGGGGCAATAACTGTGTCCACCTTGAATGTTGCCGTTATTTGTAATAATATGAAAGAATGTTACATATAAAACTTGCACGGTATAGAGGGGGCATATTGTGATACAAACATTTTTTGCGTGGGTGGAGGTTGTTACGAGTTACGCTTGTTGTGTCCTCACACGGAGCGTAATATTGGTTTGGGTTTGTGGATCGGTCAAAACGTTCACCGTATGAGGGTGATACGTTGTTGACAACAAATCCGACAGGATTGGAACCTTCGGCGTATGTGGTTACTACGCCGTTCTCCTAAGGATGGTAAGGTTTGGAGTTTCAACGTATACGTTGACGACAAGGGGTTGGTGGACCAGTCAGAACGTTTATCGTATGAGGGTGATACGTTGTTGACAATAAATCCGAAAGGATTGCAACCTTCGGCGCATGTGGTTACTACGCCGTTCTCCGAAGGATGGAAAAGGTTTGGTGGTTGTGAGGATAGTACGTATCGTAATGTCGGATATACCTCGAGCGGTAAAGATATATCCTTTGTGAGTTTAACTATTTCGTTACTAATGTTACGAGGAGATGGTTAATTGAATATAGGCTGAGCAATTCTATAGTAACTATATTCTAATAATAATCAAGGAGTTTACAATAAGTTTACAGTGGTTTAAATATGAATTATACAATGGTTGATTCTTGGCTGAGCATGAATCTTCCTTCTCGACTTTACACGGTGAGTACGCGGGGACATCCTAGACCAGTATGTCTAGTTGACACTTACGAATTTAGTATTATACTGGGTTGCTCGAAAGGGAATTGAGCCCGATCTTGTTCGTGTCGAACGATGACTATACAGATTCTGTGCTACTTTAACGTTCAGGGTAACTCTGAACTGTGACTGCCCCTGAGCCCCGAAAATCTTTCCCTTATATACTCCAAAATTTGTATTTTTTGGGTGGTGGGGGCCCTAATTTTCCCATGAGAACGAAACGCGTTCGTTTACTTTATCTGAAGGGGGTGAGCTCTAGGTGGATGTCTCGGCGCCGCCGTGTCGGCTAGTCTGCGTACGTAACAAGGTATAGAGGAGATTTCAAGGTCATCTCTATTTTTTTAATTAGAATGCTATGTTGTTTTTATCGCGACGTGATAGCCGGTGTTGAGAGTGCATGTCTCATCGTCTCTGAACTTATTCTAGTACATGCTGCAATTATCCGTTGGTTCATATTTTCTGGTGTAGTGGGTACTTCTTGATAAACAACATTTTTAAATGCTCCGCGGAGAAAAAATCTAATGGAGTCAAGTCTGGAGAGCGAGCTGGCCAAGAAACTAATCCTCCACGTTCTATCCATCGATTTGGGTAAAGTTCGTTAAGTGCATCTCTTACTCTCCGAGCATAATGTGCTGGACATCCGTCGTGCTGTAACACATCATTTGGTGAACGTATAGTGGTACATTTTCTAATAAAGTCACCAATGTACTTCGTATAAAGTGTTCATATCGTTCGCCAGTGTTCCGTCGCGCAGGTACGGAACACGTGGGGTCTTCGTTGACCGGGTTTACCTGTATAGGTTTACAAAGACGCTTCGTAGCTCCGCGAAAATATAAGTAACTTCTTACAAAACAATGGCTTTAGAATTTCTACTTTTCTGCGTCCTCAATAGCCGAAGACGTGACATAAACCAGATGTTCCTGAAGAGTCAATCCACACGTCCGTATAACGGCGGAGGGTTGACCTGGCGGGAAGTTCCGACGTGTCATCGAAGAACAGCGAAGATTCCACGTACCCGCAGGTATCGCCCCACTCCTTCCAAGGAAAAGGGCGCAAGCGAAGACGTGACATAAACCAGATGTTCCTGAAGAGTCAATCCACACGTCCGTATAACGGCGGAGAGTTGACCTGGCGGGAAGTTCCGACGCGTCATCGAAGGACAGCGAAGATTCCACGTACCCGCAGGTATCGCCCCACTCCTTCCAAGGAAAAGGGCGCAATGGAAGGGTGGGTGACACTCAAGGGGCACGTTGATTGGTAATTTGTACTTTCGTGAAAAACCAATCAGCGTGCCTTCTTGCACTTGGCGGGGGAGACACTGCGAACTCCACGAAAAATCGGGAGATCGACACGAGCTTTCGAACAGATTCACTGGAGCCTTCGAACGAGTTACTTACGAGCTTTCGAGTACATACATACATCTCCAGCGTTCGAGGAGAAACATCAGAGCCTATCATTAGAGTCATTCGAAATTGAGACTTCATCATTCGCGCTCGACCAAACGTTCTACTACGTTCGAGTAGAACAGATATATAATCAATTATCCAAGATTAATTTGTCGGGTAATATTATCGCGAGTGTACGTCGAGTCATTCTATCGGAACGCGACGTGTATCGAAGATACGACGACAGTGATTCAACGAACCCGGATCAGTCGAAACATTTGGTCCTTCGAGCCGGATCCACGACCTACAGACGAGCAACGCTGACGCCTCCGTGGAATCCGGAATCGCCATCACAGAGCGAAACACACGAGGACACATGAAGCGGACCATCCACGACCTACAGACGAGCAACGCTGACGCCTCCGTGGAATCCGGAATCGCCATCACAGAGCGGAACACACGAGGACACATGAAGCAGACCAGGAACGCGTTCACGGCAACCGTTCCAGCCAACGGCAACTCCAGCGACCAGGTCATCAGTCAAGTTAGGCCCGTTACGAGATCATATCAGTCATTTGGTGACCACGCGAAATCACTTCCTACCCGTATCATATACAATTTTCCCACTTCCGACAAAATGGCAACGGAACAACGTATTAAAGAATTGAAGGATAAACGGCGATCCTTCAAAGCGCAAATCACGATGTTCGGGAATTACGTGGAGAAATATCAAGACTCTCTTCAAGAGTTTTTTAAAATTAAGGAAAAGACAGAACGACTGCACGCGCAATATATCGGTTTTAGTTGGGGACAAGACGTTTTCGACGGCTCCGTTAAATCGAGCAGCGGATTATCTCTTAATGACACGTTGTTAGCCGGGCCCACAATACAGAGCGACCTATTTTCGTTATTTCTGCGATTCAGGATGCACGTGTACGTCATGATCGGAGATATAGAGAAAATGTACCGACAATTCCTCGTGCGACCGGAAGATCGGGCTTTCCAGCGCATCTTATGGAGAGACGAGAAAAACAACGTGGCTACGTACGAACTGAACACCGTCACGTTCTGTTTAACCGTGGCTCCATATCTCGCCATACGATGCGTACTCCAGTTCGCGGACGACGAGAAAGACCAATTCCCGGACGTTTCAACGACCGTGAAGCGGGATCTATACGTCGACGATCTACTAACTGGAGCTAACACCATCAAGGAGGCGAGAAAATTACGTATAGAAATTCTCAGCCTGTTCGAACGAGGAGGACTGGACCACGAGCAGATCCACCCGAACATCCTAGGCGACCCGACAACTATGAAGACGCTCAGCATATTATGGGACGCGCGAAAGGACAGGATTTTATATACGGTTGAGCCGCCAAGCAGCCAGACGATCACCAAACGAACAATCTTGTCAGCAATTACCAAAATCTTCGACCCGTTGGGACTACTCGGACAAGTAACCATCACGGCGAAAATGATCATGCAACATGATTGACTGGGATGAATAGCTCCCAGCCACTCTCCACACCGAATAGAGCACCTTCGTCAAGCAACTACAATATTGAACAACATCGAGTTCAGACGAAATGTAACACAACGAGCGGTCTGCCACATTGACATACACGGCTTCTGCGGTGCAAGCAAGCGAGCATATGGAGCGTGTTTGTACATCCGAACAAGAAATAAAGCAGGCCACATCAAAACGCAGCTTCTCTATGCGAAATCGCGCGTCGCACCGCTTAAAACTATCAGCCTCGCACGGTTAGAATTATGCGGTGCTGTGTTCCTGGCATCGTTATATGCCACCGTCCGAGGAGCCATCACACACATCCGCAATGCAGTATTCTAGACCGATTCCACGTAAAAGAACGACGCAACTGAAATCGCGCACGCGTCAAGATCTATGTCGCCGTATTCATCTGCCTCGCTACGAAAGTGGTTCATCTCGAGGTTGTAAACGACATGACCATAGAGGCCTTCATCGCGGCTTTAAAACGCTTTATGGCTCGACGAGGACTATGCCGCAACATCTACTCCAACAACGGCACGAATTTCGTTGGCGCGAACAACGACCTGACGGAGGTACACCAGACACTCTAGCAGGACGACAAGGTACGAAGATTCCTTACAGACAAGGAAATCACGTGGCACTTCATGCCTGCCTTGTCACCTCATTTCGGAGGACTTGGGGAGGCTGCCGTAAAGTCGTTCAAACACCACGTGAAACGCGTTGTCGGTGAAGAACTCAACACGTTTGTTATTGAAGTCGAGGCAATCCTCAATTTCCGTCCGTTAACTCACCTCTCCTCAGATCCTAACGATCCTTCCGCATTGACTCCGGGTCACTTTTTGATTTGTGGTTCTTTGACGAGCGTACCCGAGACTAATTTCAGCAAAACACCAGCCAATCGATTATCAAATTGGCAGGAGATACAGAAGGTGAAGCGAGATTTTTGGTCGAGATAGTGCAAGGAGTACATCAACCATCTGAACGTGCGGCAGAAATGGACCAAGGGCTCACACGATATCAAGGAGGGAACAGTGGTCGTCCTCAAGGAGAACAATCTCCCACCACTGTTCTGGCATCTGGGGCGAGTCGAGGAGATTCATCCGGGCGCAGACGAGATCATCCGAGCAGTCACCGTGTGGACCAGCAAGGGTATTTATAAACGCAACGTGAAACAGCTGGCACCCGTTCCCGACCAAGGTTCAACGTAGGCGTTGGTGACCAGTGATATAAAGACAATAATTCCGATCAATGGACCACAAGCGTTGGAGTGGTTTTCGTTCGATGTATTTTGATCAGTAGTACCTCTCAACGGGGGGAGCACGTTCTGCCGCGCAGGTACGGAACGCGTGGGGTCTTCGTTGACCGGATTTATGGCACGCTTGCACCAGAAGGTTATTTTTGAGAACAAAGAGCCTTTTTAGCTCCGTGAAAATGTAAGTAACTTCTTACAAAACAATGGCTTTAGAATTCCTACTTTTCTGCGTTCTCAATAGCCGAAGACGTGACATAAACCAGGTGTTCCTGAAGGGTCAATCTACATGTGCGTATAACGGCAGAGGGTTGACCTGGCGGGAATTTCCGACGCGTCATCGAAGGACAGCGAAGATTCCACGTCCCCACGGGGGAGTCACTGCAGACCACGAAAAATCTGGAGATCGACACGAGCTTTCGGGTACATACATACACACATCTCCAGCGTTCGAGGAGAAACATCAGAGCCTATCATTAGAGTCAATCGAAATCGAGACTTCGTCATTTGCGCTTGACCAAACGTTCTACTACGTTCGAGTAGAACAGATATATAATCAATTATCCAAGATTAATTTGGCGGGTAATAGTATCGCGAGTGTACGTCGAGTCATTCTATCGGAACGCGACGTGCATCCAAGATACGACGACAGTGATCCAACGAACCCGGACCAGTCGAAACAGCCAGTAAGATTTCCATCGATAAAATGCGGTCCGATTATTCCGACTATTCCACACCACACGTTAACTGATCATTATCGTTGATGCTCAACTTGTCATAACCAGCGTAGATTATCGATACTCTAGTAATGCATATTATGCAAATTGAGATTTCCATGGTTAGTAAACGTAGCTTCATCGGTGAACAGTATTGAAGAAACTATAGTTTCATTCATTTGTATTTTATGTAGAGCCCGCTGACAAAATGCGACACGATTCATAAATTCCGTACCGTGTAAGTTTTGATGGAGAGTAATATGGTATGGATGAAATTTATGCCGTGCACGCATTCGTAGGACACTCCTACTGATAGCCGACTCACGTTTAGTCTGTCGTGAACTACTCTGCGAGTTATGAGCTGCAATTGCAAAAACACTAACTTCATTTCTTTCATCAGTTGCTCTTTTACCACAACTGCTCTTACGTGTACCTAAATTTCCGATTTCTTTCAATATTTTGTACAATCTGTGGTAATAATTGTTGTTGGATACAGCTTCAACAATTTTATTCGTTAATAATTAAGATACAATAAATGAGTTGGAAGTGTTCTCGCTCGTGCTAGGACTCTTTTTCTCTCTGTCTGGTGCTCGACGCCGGCTGCCTATTGTTATATAGCCGGTCGACGACGGCGAGGAGAGAGACAAGGAGCCTTGGTGTTTGTGGCATTAGACTAGTGAGTTCATTAGCCTGAGGTGGTTGACACGCGAGCGATGACCATTTGGTAAACAGTAGACTTGGCGAAAGAAGAAGGACACGGTTATGTTTCTCTCGTCGTCGTCTGTTCTTATGTGTGGTTTTTGCTACTACAAATCTTTGAAATGTTCTGTGCGAAGGATGTGTACGATTTGGCTATCGTTCAGCATACAAAGCTTGAGCTCTTATCGAATTTTGTCGCATTTCTCTATAAATGAGGTTCATATCCACTTGCTCTTCAAAAGAAAACTTCATTTTGATGATCACACTACTACATGATTTAGCAATCAACTGAGACCGACTACCGATATTTCATATTAATATTACGAACTGCCGGGATGTTTACATTTCTAGCTACACGTGATGTATTGCCACAACATAAACAGTGTTATAAGACCATTCATTTACATAAAAGTGAAGATATATGAAATACAGTATGTCCTGGAATAAGTTCAGAGACGATGAGACATGCACGTGATGCAGCGATACGAAGATTGCAACTTTGCATTGACGCAAACAGTCGAACATCTCCTGTAATGTAAGAAAGTTTATTTTACTACCCCACATTTGACTTTGCATGACGACTCAACACCGGCTATCACGTCGCGATAAAAACAACATAGCATTCTATTTAAAAAAAATAGAGATGACCTTGAAATCTCCTCTACATCTCCACCCACGCAAAAAATGTTTGTATCACAATATGCCCCCATCTATACCGTGCAAGTTTTATATATATATATAACATTTTTTCATATTATTACAAATAACGGCAATATTCAAGGTGGACATTTAACGGTCGCAAAACGCGGGGGGAATGGTGTGGAAGAGGGAGAGGAGAGAGGAGGGGGGGTATACTCTTGTTTGGCGGGGATACTGACCACTTCTTTTTTTGTAACATACGTTTATTGTGCCGATAAATAAAACAATATATACAACAGGTACAACAAACCAAAAACGTACAAAGGATGAATTTGGCTTAAGTGTAATGAGATCAATGGCTCTAGGATAGAGCACTCGTAATCTTAACAGTAATCTTACTACTGAAGAGCGCGAATGCGAAGAACATTTCGGGAAGCACGTGCAACGCAACGACATCGGACGCTACACCGTTGCACTGCCGTTCAATGAGAAGAAAAATCACCTCGGGGAATCACGATCTCGCGCCCTGACGCGCTTCTTCTCATTGGAACGGAAACTAAATAACAATGCCGCGTTGCGCAACGAGTACACCGCGGTCATTAAGGAATACCTCGAGCTAGGGCACATGAGACAGGTAAAAGAAATCGACGCACCGGGTTTCTACCTGCCTCACCACGCGGTCTTTAAAAACACGAGCGCGACGACAAAGGTCCGCGTGGTTTTCGACGGCTCCGCTAAATCGAGCAGCGGATTATCGCTTAATGACGCGTTGTTAACCGGGCCCACGATACAGAGCGACCTACTTTCACTGCTCCTGCGATTTAGGATGCACGTCTATGTCTTGACCGGCGACATAGAGAAAATGTATCGGCAATTCCTCGTGCGACCGGAGGATCGAGCCTTCCAGCGCATCTTATGGAGAGACGAGAAAAACAACGTGTCTACATACGAGCTGAACACCGTCACGTTTGGTTTGACAGCAGCTCCATATCTCGCCATAAGATGCGTATATCAGCTCGCGGACGACGAAAGAGAACAATTCCCGAACGCTTCGACGATTGTGAAACGGGATCTCTACGTCGACGATTTGCTCACCGGAGCTGACACGATCAAGGAGGCGAGAAAACTGCGAAGCGAAATCCACAACCTGTTCGAACGAGGAGGATTGAACATCCGTCAATGGGCCTCGAACGAACCACAGCTTCTCGCAGGACTGGACCACGAGCAGATCCACCCGAAGATCCTAGGCGACCCGACCACCATGAAGACGCTCGGTATATCATGGGACGCGCTGAAGGACAGGGTTCTCTACACGGTCGAGCCGCCAAGCAGCCAGAAGATTACGAAACGAACGATCCTGTCAGCAATTGCCAAAATCTTTGACCCGTTGGGACTCCTCGGCCCAGTAACTATCACTGCAAAGATGATAATGCAACGGCTATGGCAACTGAAGATCGACTGGGATGAATCGCTCCCAGCCAATCTCTACACAGAATGGACCACCTTCGTCAACCAACTGCAACTGCTGAACCACATCGAGTTTCCACGCAACGTAACCCAACGAGCGGTCCATCACATCGATATACATGGTTTCTGCGATGCGAGCGAGCGAGCGTATGGTGCGTGTTTATACATACGAACGATAAACAGAGCAGGCCACATCAGGATGCAGCTTCTTTGTGCGAAATCGCGCGTCGCACCACTCAAAACCATCAGCCTCGCACGTTTGGAATTATGCGGTGCGGTGCTCCTAGCATCGTTATATGCCACCGTCCGAGGAGCCATCACACACGACATCCGCAATACGACATTCTGGACCGATTCTACCATAGTTTTAAATTGGATCCACACACCACCGAACACACTGAAAACTTTCGTAGCAAACCGCGTATCCGACATACAGACGAAGACGGACGTAACGACATGGCGACACGTGACATCACATGACAATCCGGCCGACTTATTATCGCGAGGACTGACGCCCATACAATTCCTCGAAACCGACCTCTGGCGACGCGGACCTAGGTGGCTCTCAACCGTCGAATCGGAGTGGCCAACATCTAAGTTCGCGATCACAACCGACGTGCCAGAGCGAAAGAAAATCACATGTCTCGCCACCACCACAGTACACACGGACGACATCATAACGCGGTACTCTTCGGCCACAAAGCTAAAACGAGTCGTAGCTTATTGTTTGCGCTTCCGACCAAACCATCGCACCAATGGACCTCTCACCGTGCAAGAGATCCAGGAGGCCACCGTACGCATCGTTAAAATCGTGCAGGCAATCGAATTTAAACAGGAGATCCACAATCTGACATCGGGAACCACATTATCTTCAAAGAGCAAGCTTCGTCCGCTCAACCCGTTTCTCGACAGCAAGGGAATTCTACGCGTCGGAGGACGCCTTCAAAACTCCTCACTGCCGTACGCTCAAAAGCATCCGGTACTTTTACCAAGAAACCACCATCTGACCACGTTGATTATTCGCGACTCACACATGAATAATCAACACGCAGGCATAACATCTACCCTCAATGACGTTAGGCAAACGTACTGGCCTATCGATGGGAAAAATGCAACGCGCAAAATCGTGCGACAGTGCGTCAGATGCTTCCGAGTGGATCCACCTACGGTAGACTACGTGATGGGTAATTTACCGGCAGCTCGCGTCACCGATAGTCGACCATTCCACAACAGTGGAGTCGACTATTGCGGCCCATTCTACGTAAAGGAACGGCGCAATCGTAATCGTGCGCGCGTTAAGGTCTACGTCGCCGTATTTATTTGCCTCGCTACGAAAGCGATACACCTAGAGGTTGTGAGCGACATGACCACCGAGGCCTTCATCGCGGCCTTAAAACGCTTCATGGCTCGAAGAGGACTCTGCCACAACATTTATTCCGACAACGGCACAAATTTCGTTGCCGCGAATAACGAGTTGACGGAGGTATACCAGGCGCTCCAGGAGGACGACAAGGTCCGAAGATTCCTCACGGACAAGGAAGTCACGTGGCACTTCATGCCTGCCTTGTCACCTCATTTCGGAGGACTTTGGGAGGCTGCCGTGAAATCTTTCAAACACCATGTGAAACGTGTTGTGGGTGAAGAATTGTTTACGTTCGAGCAATTCAACACCTTCGTCATTGAAGTCGAAGCAATCCTAAATTCCCGTCCGCTATCCCCCCTCTCCTCAGATCCCAACGATCCTACCGCACTGACTCCGGGTCACTTTTTGATTGGTGGTTCCTTAACGAGCGTACCCGAGACTGATTTCAGGAAAACACCAGCCAATCGCTTATCAAATTGGCAGCACATACAGAAGGTGAAACGAGATTTCTGGTCGAGATGGTACAAGGAGTACATCAACCATCTGAACGTGCGGCAGAAATGGACCAAGGGCTCACACGATATCAAGGAGGGAACAGTGGTCGTCCTCAAGGAGAACAATCTCCCACCACTGTTCTGGCATCTGGGGCGAGTCGAGGAGATTCATCCGGGCGCAGACGAGATCATCCGAGCAGTCACCGTGTGGACCAGCAAGGGTATTTATAAACGCAACGTGAAACAGCTGGCACCCGTTCCCGACCAAGGTTCAACGTAGGCGTTGGTGACCAGTGATATAAAGACAATAATTCCGATCAATGGACCACAAGCGTTGGAGTGGTTTTCGTTCGATGTATTTTGATCAGTAGTACCTCTCAACGGGGGGAGCACGTTCTGCCGCGCAGGTACGGAACGCGTGGGGTCTTCGTTGACCGGATTTATGGCACGCTTGCACCAGAAGGTTATTTTTGAGAACAAAGAGCCTTTTTAGCTCCGTGAAAATGTAAGTAACTTCTTACAAAACAATGGCTTTAGAATTCCTACTTTTCTGCGTTCTCAATAGCCGAAGACGTGACATAAACCAGGTGTTCCTGAAGGGTCAATCTACATGTGCGTATAACGGCAGAGGGTTGACCTGGCGGGAATTTCCGACGCGTCATCGAAGGACAGCGAAGATTCCACGTCCCCACGGGGGAGTCACTGCAGACCACGAAAAATCTGGAGATCGACACGAGCTTTCGGGTACATACATACACACATCTCCAGCGTTCGAGGAGAAACATCAGAGCCTATCATTAGAGTCAATCGAAATCGAGACTTCGTCATTTGCGCTTGACCAAACGTTCTACTACGTTCGAGTAGAACAGATATATAATAAATTATCCAAGATTAATTTGGCGGGCAATAGTATCGCAAGTGTACGTCGAGTCATTCTATCGGAACGCGACGTGCATCCAAGATACGACGACAGTGATCCAACGAACCCGGACCAGTCGAAACAGCCAGTAAGATTTCCATCGATAAAATGCGGTCCGATTATTCCGACTATTCCACACCACACGTTAACTGATCATTATCGTTGATGCTCAACTTGTCATAACCAGCGTAGATTATCGATACTCTAGTAATGCATATTATGCAAATTGAGATTTCCATGGTTAGTAAACGTAGCTTCATCGGTGAACAGTATTGAAGAAACTATAGTTTCATTCATTTGTATTTTATGTAGAGCCCGCTGACAAAATGCGACACGATTCATAAATTCCGTACCGTGTAAGTTTTGATGGAGAGTAATATGGTATGGATGAAATTTATGCCGTGCACGCATTCGTAGGACACTCCTACTGATAGCCGACTCACGTTTAGTCTGTCGTGAACTGCTCTGCGGGTTATGAGCTGCAATTGCAAAAACACCAACTTCATTTCTTTCATCAGTTGCTCTTTTACCACAACTGCTCTTACGTGTACCTAAATTTCCGATTTCTTTCAATATTTTGTACAATCTGTGGTAATAATTGTTGTTGGATACAGCTTCAACAATTTTATTCGTTAATAATTAAGATACAATAAATGAGTTGGAAGTGTTCTCGCTCGTGCTAGGACTCTTTTTCTCTCTGTCTGGTGCTCGACGCCGGCTGCCTATTGTTATATAGCCGGTCGACGACGGCGAGGAGAGAGACAAGGAGCCTTGGTGTTTGTGGCATTAGACTAGTGAGTTCATTAGCCTGAGGTGGTTGACACGCGAGCGATGACCATTTGGTAAACAGTAGACTTGGCGAAAGAAGAAGGACACGGTTATGTTTCTCTCGTCGTCGTCTGTTCTTATGTGTGGTTTTTGCTACTACAAATCTTTGAAATGTTCTGTGCGAAGGATGTGTACGATTTGGCTATCGTTCAGCATACAAAGCTTGAGCTCTTATCGAATTTTGTCGCATTTCTCTATAAATGAGGTTCATATCCACTTGCTCTTCAAAAGAAAACTTCATTTTGATGATCACACTACTACATGATTTAGCAATCAACTGAGACCGACTACCGATATTTCATATTAATATTACGAACTGCCGGGATGTTTACATTTCTAGCTACACGTGATGTATTGCCACAACATAAACAGTGTTATAAGACCATTCATTTACATAAAAGTGAAGATATATGAAATACAGTATGTCCTGGAATAAGTTCAGAGACGATGAGACATGCACGTGATGCAGCGATACGAAGATTGCAACTTTGCATTGACGCAAACAGTCGAACATCTCCTGTAATGTAAGAAAGTTTATTTTACTACCCCACATTTGACTTTGCATGACGACTCAACACCGGCTATCACGTCGCGATAAAAACAACATAGCATTCTATTTAAAAAAAATAGAGATGACCTTGAAATCTCCTCTACATCTCCACCCACGCAAAAAATGTTTGTATCACAATATGCCCCCATCTATACCGTGCAAGTTTTATATATATATATAACATTTTTTCATATTATTACAAATAACGGCAATATTCAAGGTGGACATTTAACGGTCGCAAAACGCGGGGGGAATGGTGTGGAAGAGGGAGAGGAGAGAGGAGGGGGGGTATACTCTTGTTTGGCGGGGATACTGACCACTTCTTTTTTTGTAACATACGTTTATTGTGCCGATAAATAAAACAATATATACAACAGGTACAACAAACCAGAAACGTACAAAAGGATAAGTATGACTAAGGTACAACTTTGGTCGCAGGTCGAGCTCTCGCGATCTTAACACTAACTTAATCTATCGCGCTTATCGCTTAATATAATACTTTTCCTTAAAGCTAACTTAATCTAGAAGGCAGTCTTATGTGTATAGAAAGGCACTTAAAAAAACTATACATTTTTTTGGTTTCTTTACAGCCGCAAAAATGGGAGGGGGAAGGGAAGGGAGGAGGAAGGGAAAGGGGAGTAGGAGTATATACTTATGTTATTTTATGCTAGTTTTTTTTTTTTTTATCCTCTAACTTAACATTACGTGTTTGTGCTAGTTCAGGAGAACTATGTTATGCTAAGAATGTAGTATTTTATGTGTACGTTGAACTAGTACGATTATACACACTCACTCTCGCGCATTCAAACCCCCATTCATACACCCATTCATCCATAATCGCACGCCTATATGTTTGTACGTCCATAGGCTTAT
>NW_017100725.1:0-739 GCF_001263275.1 Habropoda laboriosa | reverse complement strand
GGTATCGAAAGATGGTAAGATTTCGTTGGTCACACTTAGTTTTAGGAATTATCAGTAACGTCGAAATAATTAATTAAATGTGTTTTCCCCCACAGCGTAATTTGAAAATCCGGCGCCGAAGTCCAGAATGCATAGCAGAATCACAGTCCATTTAGAGTACGAGTAATGTACCGGTACATTACGTGAAAATCGCGAAGAAATACTACCTCCAAGCGCGACATTATACGTGTATATTCCCTTAGTTTAACAGAAACACGGGAACCGCTTGAACTATTGACAAAAAAAAACCACAACTTTGTATTCGGTACCAAAAGAGGGTAATGTATCTTTTGTCACACTTAGTTTTAGGAATTATTATTAACGTCGAAATATTTATTTATCTGTATTTTCCCCCATATCGTAGCTCGAAAATTCGTCGCCGACGTCCAGATTGCATAATAGAATCGTACGCCATTTAGAGTACGAGTATCGTACCGTTGCGTTGCGTGAAAATCGCGAAGAAATACCATCTCCAAGCCCGACGTTTTATGTGTATATTCGCTTCGTTTAACAGAAACACGCGAACCGTTTGAGCTATTGAAAAAATAAATCCATACCTTCGTAATCGGTAGCATAAAAAGGTAAGCTTTCGTTGGGAACAATTATTTGTAGTGAATATCTTTACGGTCGATATATTTAGTGATCAGTATTTGCCCCACCATCGTAGTGAGAAAATTCGACGCCGGCGTCCAGAATGCAT
>NW_017100724.1:1365361-1365668 GCF_001263275.1 Habropoda laboriosa | reverse complement strand
CTACGCGGGCAGTCGACGTCTCTAAACCTACGCGTAGTTCGACAGAACTCTGTATACATGTATGTACATATGTATATGTTTAGACTGATATGTAAGATGATACTTTTTCCTCTGGTTTTCATAGCGGATGCACAGTTAAGAAATGCAAATTCTGTTAGAGTCTTACTTTTTTATTCTATCCCTGTCATGACGATTATTTTATTATATTTACTATTACAACTTTTAACTTTTATCACTTCGAGAATAAATGTGTCATCAAAGAATTCCTTGTTTCGATTAATTTGTCATTAATTATTTTTCATTATTT
>NW_017100724.1:1355499-1365222 GCF_001263275.1 Habropoda laboriosa | reverse complement strand
TCATAACTTTCCCATCATTTCCGGGAAAAATGACAATTACATTTTTCGTTCCTCAGATTGCGTAGAATCATGCTGTAAAAAAATTGTTCGTTCTGGCCGTGTGCCCGCAAGTTCATGAAACAGAGAGACGTTCTCCGCAATGAAACTTTTATCACTAGCAATAATTCCCCGAGTAATTTCGAAATGTACCCACGGTGTGCAAGTTTATCAGTTCATAATGATATCGATGATAATAATAATAATTAACGCAATTAATATTCCGTCCAATATCGATATTTTCAAAAAAATAACATTTCGCTGAAAGGAAATATTATCCGAAATACCCAACAATTTCCCCGATAAATTACACAAGAGACGGCGAGAAGTTGCAAAACAGCCCAACTTACCCAAGATCCAATAACCCACAGTGTACGCACATAAACGAAAGTCTCAAAACCAGTCTTCCAGTTTTTCAATAGGAGAAACGGTACGTCACTGTCTCGGTCACAATGGAATTTGTTAGATTTATCAGTCAGTTAGATATAACAAAAATGAATCTAACGCCTTACTAGGAAGTATATATTACTTTTGTATATGTTCGGAGAAATCCGTTTAGCCTTACCACCTCTGTTTAGTAAAGATCTAAATGTTTATGATACGTGACAAAAGGCCCTTCGGTCCCAAGCGGGGTCGTAGGCAATATAAGCATTCTCAGTCCGTATACAGTGCTCTTACCATCAAGTAGAAAAGCGAACCTTCCTTGCGTCTAATAAAAGTTTATAGTTTAAAATAAGCATTATTAATTATTTAACAACCAATAACTCCCATAATCCAATACCGATAATCTTATAATTCCATATTGGAAATGGGTTATGAAAAAGAAATAGTCTTTTAATATTGTAATATGCTATTTATTGACGGACTCAGAGGAAACCTCTTTACGCTATTAAATGTTCTAAAGGACTGTTTCTGGGCACCCAAAAAGAAAGTTGGGGTCCCCTTATACCTAGGAACTGTTTACTTTATGGTATCGCATTGCGCAGTGCGTGACTCGAAGACGGACACCAGACACATCTGGTGGAAGCCTTAGTGCCTTTGTTTAAAATAACGCGGAGACATTTTTGTCCTCATTTGATTATTTCCTTGAAATAAACTTGAAAGAAAATATTTTATAAATATTGAACAAAACCATTTGAATCTTATTCCTAAACTTTCTCAGCTACCAACTGAGCGATTCTTCGAATTACCTAATCGAATATTTCCCCGATCGTTTCGATAATTTGAAAATCGAGGCTTCACTCCTACCAGACAGCCAGCAAATATCCAAACAATAAGCGAAGCTATTTCAAAAATTGCAACAATTACCAAACATACTTCATCACACGTCCAACAACCCCTTTCGATAATTCCAATGAAAACCACGAACAGCGGCATCAACCCTCACTTTCAGCATCCACCAACTCGAGCTTCTCTCCGCGCCGAAACGAGATTCTTCGCGCACGTGAAAGTGGCGGAAAGTCGATGGTGCAAGAAGATGGGTGAGTGAAGGTAGGGACTCGGGCCGGTTTATGACCTCTCGGTCTGCGGAGGAACCCGGTCCCAACGCCTGACTCCCCCACGCGCTAAGCGCTGGGTCAGGTAAGGACCCAGCCACGTGCTCGCGAGGCGCGGTCCTTGCCGGGTAGAAACCCCCAACTTGCGCCAGGGTTTCCCGAAGGCAAGAGATGTTGTATTCCGCGGCTCGCGCTTCCTTGCGTTGGTTTATTATTTTCAATAGGTACGCGGTAGGAGAGCCTGACGGAAACTGGGGCGAAATAAGGGAGCTATTCTGCGCGTAGTACTATTCGACTTTATTAGACAGTTCGGTGACGTTCGGTGCGTGATGACCACTAGACAAAAATCTGCTGTTTCGACGGAAAAGGTTTCTAGATATAGGTTCGGTAAGTACGAGAGTAGGGGTTGGTCTCAGAGGTGAATGTAGGGAGAGGCGGTGAGGTCCAGGTTCAGCGATGAGTAAAAGTAAAGGATGATGTGGAGGTCTAGGTTTCGGGGTGACTAACGTTACGATGATGCGGATTTGTTTACAGTTAAGGAAAGGAGGCAGGATGACTAAAAACTAATGAATGATAGGAGAGAGGTATACGACACGGCATGTAAGGACGCGTTAGGAGCACTGCGGGCAGAAACATAAGAAATGTAAGAATTGTAAGGATCGCAGGAGAGTAGATTGAACCGCGTAGTCAGCGACGGAATAAATATAGTTTCTTTTAAATTATCGGACGAAGCACTGTTTAAAGTGAAAACCCTTGCAGTGGCAATCCGGGGGATTTAAACGCGTCAATCGCTGATCCGTTTGAGTGTCGAGGTGGAATATTCGTTATTCCTAGTATGCACGAAGCAGCCGCGCAACCTTACGTAGCGTTCCCAACTTGGCAGCGACAATTCGCAGCGCCAAATAGGGCCGGTTATTTAATGCTCGTTGGACTTGTTTATTCGATCCGCGCGGCACAATTGAATTGCGCCCATTAAATCGACCGAGGGACAGCGGAGCTTTCCGCGGCGTGCACACACCAGCTCTCTCTCTCTCTCTCGCCATTTCACGTTCAACTCGCTGAGGCGCACGCGCGTGTGCACGCCACATGAAAATTCAATATTTTACAGAAGCAGATAATCTGTACGGTTACGCGGCCTCTTTATTTTCTTCGGAGCGGAATGCCTGTACGTTCACCGCGTGTACCATTACCCCATTACCCGGGCTATGAAGACGTATGGCTCTATTTTCCAGGCTGAAACTGAAGGTACAATTTGCCCTGTCAAAGAAAGTTATTATACGGCCGGCGCAGAAGAACGCGTTCCCGTGCCGCGATTTACTGGGAGCAAGGATTATTGGAAGGCAGTACCGATTTGCCAAAATAAATGGTCATCGGTAATAAATTGCGGAGTTGAGCTTGAGAAGAGTTTAGGGATGTACACGGTGGATGGAGGAATGAATGGAAATTGTTCGATTAATGCGCCGGCTCTATGTGTTTGTCTGTCTGTCTTGATGGTGATGCATGGGAATGGAGATGGATGGTTTTGCTCTGTGAAATTAGACAGACGTTAGAAGATCCTCCGTGGATGTTCAATTATTCGGTAGAGATGTTAGGCGGATTTTTTATCCGGCATTATTATACTACAATCTGTTACTACGTATTTCGGAATAATATGTAAGAAATACAGTAAGTACTGTACGCTGTGCAAGCACGTGTTAATCAATCATTTTCTGAATGCATGCTGTAGGTACAGGTACCTATCTTCTTTTTCAAATTAACATATCATTGGTGTACCTACCGGCGAAACATACTGAAAGTTGAGAAATGCTCGTTTTCGTGAAAAAAAAAAACATATATCATGCAACAGGAATTTATAAAATTAAGTTAAAAGATTTAGAAAATTAAATTTTATTAATACGATTTTATACGATTAATACTATATCGTATAAAAAATATTAAGGGATTTAAGTTTAAATTCAGATAAACAGAAGAATACCAATAATAGCGAATTAATAAAAATTGATAGAAATATTTGAAATGGAATATGAATAATTTCACAGACAGATATCGAACAGAGTTTCACAATCGAAGTAACAATCTCTGACGAAGGAGGGACAGATATTAAGAGAAAGAAGAACCCATAAATGTATCCCGCGTCTTATGGGATATCAATTACACCCTGCTATCGCCCTTGGCGCGAAAATATCATTAGAATCAATAACACCGTCCACCCTCCCCCAGGTCATCCCTCTTAGCTTGCGTACTCGCGATTCTGCACCCTAATATTTCCCTTCGAGGAGTTTCTACGATGGCAGTGTCGCTCAATGCCATTGTGTCCTGTGTTTGCTTGTGCTACCAAACTTTTTCCTGTCCTCTTTCAATTATTCCTTCCCTCGCATCGACGTGGACAAATATAGGGGAAGCTCTGTCTCGCTAATTTTACAGATTCATGGATAACGTGTACGATTAAAAGACAAATTCTCTTTTCTTGTCTTATCTCGACAGCGTGGTAGTACTTTCTTCGTTGATTTAGCGGCGTTTCACTTTGTAAAATGTGAATTATTCAACCCCCAAGTATACAAGGTTTGAATGAAAATATTCAAGAAAAATAATCGAAGGGTTCCAAATCACAAAGTTTCAGGTTCCAAAAAGTAGAATTTCCAGGAGAAGGGAAAATTACTTAAAAATAAAATTGAAATTTAAAATAATAACAGCTTTTATTTTTTAAGTTTCTCCTCTCTTTGTAAAGTGTTAGGATCGCCTAATATCGACAGAAAGTATAACACTTACAACGTTGTAGTGTTATCTCAATTTCGGATTTGCCACAATTATTCGACACCCAGGAATAATCGACGTTACACGTTCTTAATTAAAAAAAAAAGAAAATCGGACATCCTTCGCATCTCTTAAGACACTAGACAGACCATTATCCTCTGAATTTCTCTCTCTCTCTCCCTTCCACCGCAGCAACAAAAGGAAGAACAGGAGCTTTCATTCTTTCCGTATCTTTCGTCGGTTTCGGGGTAATATTTTCTTAGTATGACCCTCAGGAGTTGGCGGTCTTGTCAAATTGTTGGAAGGACACGCGAAATCCGGCAGCATCGTCGGGAAGGAAGGGTGGAACGAGAAATTGGAGACGCGTACACGGAGAAAGATATACGTGGCCCGAAGGTCCAAGGGGCCGCGACGTTGTCTTCTACGAGGAGGATTTGCCTTGGAGGAGGCTGCGGTCGCCGCGAGGGAAGAAACCACCCCGCTAAGCCACCATGATTCCACGAGATAAACCCCCATATTATGTCGCCCGGGATAATACGAAAAACCCACCGCGAGATGCGGCAGGATGTGTATAGAACCGTCCGTGTACACAGGGTGGCGCCAAACGAAACCACCGTGGACCAAATTTACAGGGTTTCTGTTGTACGAGAAATTCTAATTCTCCACGAATTGCTTGAAGATGATATATTATTCGTTGAAAATTGAAGGTACTGGGAATTCGTATTGTTTAAATAAGTCAAGTAGTATCACAGAAAATAAATATACAGTGTGCGACAAATGTTCCAGCAATTCAGATTGCAAAACTGTTCAATTTACGTACAAATTTTTATTTACTCATCTTTGACTTATGAACTCTTTAACTACATGAATTAATTATTAAACTGAGTCTGAAAAGTTTTGCTACACACCGTACTAAACGAATTAAATAAACTGTGCACAGTCGACTGAAAGCTTGAATTTTGCAACTACGAATTGTAAATGATTTTTAGAATTTTACAAGTGGTTTAGTATTCAGATGTCACGAGACTTTTGCAAAGACCTCTGTTCAACTCTAAATTCGACTGCTTTCTTTTCGGACACCCCTTGTATATACCCACATATCCGTGCATAAAGATTTTACGGGTGGCATGGTCAGGACGGGGATGTTCAGCAGAAAGAAAAAGATCTTCTCGCAGCGTCTCGAGAAACGAAAATAACGAAAGAGCGTAATCGTACACAGCGCATATTTCCTTAAATTGATTTCAAAAACGACACAAAGGAACAAGGAACGAAAGAACGCAAGCAAGCAAGATAACGAAAAGGGCAAGACACCAAGCAACGAACCAAAAAAAAAGAAACGAACAAAACTAAAAAAAACACACACACAAGAACTAAAATCGCATATTCCCAAATTCGAAGACAAAAACGCGACGGTCCGGACCCGACAGAATTTACGACGCGACGTTAATCAGCCCGAGCTACCAACGATTCGCGCGAGCTGTGTTAATCGCGGAATAATTTCGCGTGCAATTTCGCCGAATTAGTAATTTATTTTACAGCCGCTTGGGGAGATACGCGGGTCCTCGTAAAGAGGCTGCAATAAAAATCGAGCCGCACGAAAATAAGCGCGGACCCGCGGGAGGAGGCGGAGAGGGGTGGCCGCCTAATCATTGTTTCCTCGTAACGCTCGATCGTTTCAACGACTGATCGTTGCATCGCGAACGATCAACCAATCGTTCCGCACTTGTCAGCCCGTGGAACAGGCTGTTCGGTTTACGAGCCAGGGAAATCGTTCCGATGGAAACTATGTGTAAGTGTACGTGTATACAGTTGGGTTCCTCGACATTTCTTGTACATGCACTTGTGCAATGTTTGCTATGTTAAATGTTTGACCAAGTTTTTGTTACTTCCGTGGATACTAGATGCGTCGTAGATGGGGCAAATAGATTCTTTTGTAGACACCTTTGCATAGAACGACAGAAAGGTAAGGCAACCCTAAGTTTCGACGACCGAAAAAGGAAGTATACCTATTTGGGAGAGTAGAGAAATCTACAGTGTGTAGTGGTAACGGTAATTCGAACAGGTTATTCGCTAATTAACGTTAAGGTAACTCGAAAATTCACGAGATCGATAAAACCTCGAATAAAGGGACAAACGAGAGGAAAGCAGGGGAGAAAAGTCCCTTCCGCTTTCAGTCAGGTCAAAACTAAAAAGAGGCCGAGGAACGGCCATAAACGAGACTGGGCAATGGGTGGCTCGTATTTAAAGGAACTTCAAGAAAGCAAGGGAGTTTGGAGGATTTTTCGCCTCTGTCCCATGGTGGACGCGGTGCGTTTAATTAAGCCGTAAATCGATACGTCCCTGGTCCCACCTTTATTGCGGCCCTAAACTATATCAGCCGCGGCGAAACAGATAAAACGAGCGCAGCCTGAAATTTCGGAACTGGCCACGCCGCTCGATTTCGTTCTCTGTTCACCAAACTTGTTCCTCGTTACGATTTTTGCTTCGTTTCCCCACCCTCTGTCCCTCTCCTCCTCCTCCTTCGTTTCCCCTCCTTTCCGTTTCTTTCCCGGTGAAACGGCCGTGTTTTTATCTCGAGACAACCACCCTCGCGGTCCTCTTCTTGTCTCCTGCCCCCCAACCCACCACCGTGACGTTGTCGCGCTTGTTAATGACCGAAGAAGCTCGTAAACAGGGTCGTGATCACGGTGGTCCTCGGGGATCACTCGTTCACGGTCCTTCCTCCATTCGGGCCCGGTGTGTCAACCGTGCTGAAACTTTAACGTTCCCCCCGTTTCATTGGCCCTTATTCTCACGTGAGGCTATCGTTAACGCGCGACGATCAAAAGCGCGGCCTCTATATCGTGGCCGCCGCGACGCTTAGCCACGTTCTTCCGCTTATCGAAGCGACATGCGTGCGAATAATCGCCGCGAGATGTGCAGCTTTATCAGTTTTAAGCTCTCTGTTGATTGCATACTTGTCACGTGTACGCCAGCGAGATTGCCGAGGGTTCTCTGGGTTAATATCAGGCGGTACCAGGAGGAAGGACGAAATTTTAGGGATATATTAAGGTTTTATTAGGATGAGTTAATAGGTGGAAACTTGGGAGGATTGTGTAATATACAAGGGTTCTGTAAGTTTGTCGCGGGATTATTCGAACTCCTGGAATTGTTATCCCTGGATTAAGTTACTTATGAATTTAGGACTTTAAAGTTTGTTCCGTTTTTTGAACGAAATAAGAAGATTTAGTATTCAAAATTGCGTGTGTACGAGGTATTCAACAAAAGTAGGCTGAAAATTGTTCGAAAATATATTAGATAATCGACACTGTGTTAATCATAATACAACCACCAGTGCTTCTAATTTTTCTAATAATTTTTGCTGTTATTCCCTTAAAATTATATTCAGTTTTGTCTTTGGGTCTGTTTTCAGTACTTTAAGTACACAGTCGAACGAAAGAACGTACTATGGTTGACATTAAACAACAAACATTTCTCACGGTCTCGGCAACAAAACTACTCCCACCGTGAATAACACTCGCCACAACATATCTATCCGAACCCAAGAATAACCATTTAATTACTTCCGCGTAAAAACGCGGCCCGAATCACCGTCTGAAAGAAATCCGACGTTCAATTCCTCTCCGCAAACAGCCAACAGTTCTCCTAATTTCGAAACGCTTTTTCCATCTTGCCGGGCTGCAGGGTACGGAGGAAACGCGAACAGAAGCAAGGGAAAACAGTGGTGGAAAGGGAGGTGGAGGAGAGAGCAGAAAAAGCGAGTCGGAGATGCAGGTCGCATCCGGCGCAGCTCGTCGCCTTCCACTCCCATTTGAATAAAAGCAACGATAAGCACATCCTTAGAGTCACTCGCAGTTCTGAATTGTTTCCGCTTCTTAAATCCCCGACAAATTTATTATAATAACTACCCTTAGCCGACGGATCCTCTTCTTCCATCTCTCTCTTTCTCTTCGCCTTGTCCGCATTTCTCCCTCCTTATTTCGTTCCTCGCCCAGAGATATATACTTCCGTCCTCGTTCCACCGACACCATCGCCGCGACACGTAATCCTCCCTCGGCCGTTTCTCCTCGCGCCCGTGTCTTCTTTCTGGCTGGTTTTTCGTCGCGAGAGAAACCCTTCCCTCGCCATTTCCGCCGTGTGGCCGCCGCGAGGAGAAAGGAAGGATCGTTTCCGCGAATAATGCGTTCGTTCTCCGCGCCACGTCGCGGAGAGAAACTCTGGGTAAGGCTGTGGATACGGGGTTGGAGGCATCGGTCGCGATATTCCCGGTGAAAACATTACGACAACGAGTTTCGGCCTTTTTACGCGCGGCTATTTCAACATGCAGCCCTCTCTTTCCTCCAGAAGATGCTCGTTCTTCTCGAGAATTACGCGAAACATCCCGCGTCCTATTATGAACGTTCGTCGACGTGTTAATGGATTTCTTACGCCGCTTCGCGTGATTTTAAAAACGTTGATAGGGACAGTGGAAATGTTATATGGAAGAAATTTGTGATTCTCTTGCAAGGTTTGATAAAAATAAAATATTAAATTTTTGCTAATAAAGAATTAGTCTTAATTACAATGGTAGCACTTGGTACACTTTTAAAAAAAGTCTTTGCAAGCACTTACAGAAATTGATACAAGATGAGCCTTTAATTTTCCTTTGTCTCCGGAATTGTTTAAAAAGTGCGTTCTCTTAATGAACTCTTCGGCTTCAGAAGTAGAAAATGTGTCACACACAGCTAAGTCGAGTGACTACAGCAAGTAGAAAATAGAGGTAAATGTTTTCCGCTAAAAATTGAAGCTACAACTAACAGCTAAAATCTGCAGAGGAAAGATTTTTCAGTTACGAAATATTGAGTTCGAGTATTTTTTAATCAAACGTCTATCGTTAAAATTAAGTTAAAAATGAGTATAGGTGTAAATATCGAGATGCAACCTATGAAATAGATTCTGTGGAACCGTGGACGTCTAAGAATAACTGCAAGTGTAATTTTGCTTCAGTTTGAGCATGCTGAGGTATTGCATAGGTCGAAAATAAGCTGCGGTGGCTTAAGTCAATTAAGGTCTCGGTGAATGAAACATACCTCGAGGAAATATTAATCGTTACTGCTATTGCTCTATGCAGTTGTTTAGATTCCGCCTGTTCTACTTGCATTAGCGTGACGATGACAAGCGTTTTGTATGCACGAGAAGAATAAACATTTTAACAATAATAGAATGCAGGTTCGAAATAACTCTACTATTTTTCGCGATACCTCGTCACGTTGAAATTCAAAAAATCATTAATTAAACGTAGGAACATAGAAAAATGATTAAATTAGCTAATAATTTAGAAATTAAGTTTTCTAAAAAAATTAGAAAATTCTCGAATAGATCTAATTTCTCAAAATTATGCAAATTCTAAATTTTACATGTTCAACCTACATCCACTCCGATTCCAAAAGACAGTCGA
>NW_017100724.1:1328198-1355380 GCF_001263275.1 Habropoda laboriosa | reverse complement strand
AGAGAGCGTAAGTGGCGGTAAACCAGAAATAAAAGTTCGCTTAGACAGCTGCGGTTTGAATATTCTAAAGCTTGCCCCTAAAACATCCTTTAACTTTTTTCCATGTATTTACTGGCTCTCTTCTTGCCACGGCTACGGTGTATCATCGCATTAATTGCTTCGGTAACACACTTCCACGGAATCGTTTTGCGTCACGCGAACGTTAAAAGTTTTCGCGAAAGCGGTGCAAGAGGATGAGAAAGAGAGAGAGAGAGAGCGAGGAAACGGTAAAAAGCGTTAAAACGCTCATAACGATGAGCGACTACGAGAAACCGGAGAAACGAGAGGGCTCTTTATTGTTTGTTTCTCCAGGCGGATCCTCGTTTTAAACGACGCACGGCAAAACACGGGAACACAACATCTCAGCTGTTAAAATACCTTTCTTCTTTGGCTGTGCAACGTGCACCATCGTTAAATCATATTGAGCTTTTTCGTCGGAAAGAAGAATTTCCCCAACTCTTGCACGTTTTTCTCCACAGGTAGTGAAGCTTTTATGAGACGAACAGATTTTTAGTGGACGAGTGTTTGAACAGTTCTAGACGAAGAAAGGCTGCTTCTTTCTTTTTCTCCGTGGACAAATTACTTTGTTTAATATTAGAGAGAGAAGTTTTACTACTTTTATATCTACTCTTTCTAGGATGGACAATTAAATAGTTCTTCCCTGACTTTCTTTTATTTCTGAGGAATTAGTAAGAACTTCCTTCTTTTTCGTCGCGCAAAATGAAATTCGTTGAAATTGTAGATAGAATATTTCTCAAAAATTAAATATCTTTCATCCTTTCACTGTCAATCAATACTTGCACAACAGATAAATTTTCTCGATTAATTTTCATTCTGCTTTAATTTTCGTCGTTTCCAAAACCTGCACGAAACTTCTGTTTTTTAATTTTTGTTTCTAATAAAAATTTCAAGCTCTAATTTACAAGAAAACACCAGAGATTGTCGCTTCCAACGAAATTCGCAAAACTTCGAAATTACGTCAAGCACTTCTGCTAAAATAACGAAGTTACCTTTTCACGTTCGTAATAATATCCAGGAATAAGTTGGCGAATGAAACCGCGCTCCTTTCATCTCCGTACAATTCTGAAAATGACGTAATACGTCAAGACCACAGGGAGAATTATTTGTTGTTCGGTTCGTCGAGGCGGCTAAGGGGGCGTTTAATTTACTTTCCTTGAACTGTTATAAAATAACACTCTTTAGCCTGGGCTGCGGTTCGCCGACGTTCTGATAAACACGGGGACTTTTTTTCCACGGTGCAAACGAAAAAACGGAAACACAGTCTGTGTACACATTTCGTCGAATAATGGGCGTTTTAAGTAGGGCGACTATGCTCCTTTGAAATGGCCAAGCCTTTCAGTCAGCTAAATGCATGCACGTACGAATCTCTTTCGTTTTCTTTTACAAGGATTTTCGGGGAACCTTGGGAAAAAAGGGAGAAGAAGAAACGAGGGTTGGCAAGCATTGCATAAATGAACATTGCGTAACGCTCAAGTATGACGTTTCCTAAAACATGCGAGTGTTCTTAGAAAGTCGAAAGTAATTCTGATCTTTTCTTACGAGATGTCACGATTCTCTAGGATTCGAACTGTATCATATCATAATTCGAACATTCTTCATCTAAAAGAGATTAATTATTCGTTTAAGAAACGATTATTTTATACGAATGACGAGAACGGTTGTTAAAATCTAATGTGAATGTTTTTAGAACACTTGATGGCAACACTTCGTTTTATATTGATAACGAGAATGACATTAAAATATAATAAAAAATTTCTTAGTGTTCCATGGCCACATGGTACATGGATTATTTAAATATTTGATATTAATACCGAAAATGATATTAAAATGTTGATAATATGAATTTTCTTAGAACACTCATAATGCATATTATTTAGAAAATTATTATTGTCATTGTAGATTAAAATGTCGATTATACGAATTTTCTTAGAATATTCGTAATACATATTGATTATTCAAAAAATTATAATTATCGTTATGGAGAATATTCGAAACAATTTCCAAAGGTTTCCTCCGAGATATCGAATGTTCGCTGCAGATCGATCCAACGTAACCAAAAAAAGAGTTTACCAATTTAGCAGAACGCAAATTACAGGAGAATCCATTTCCATCCCCGCCGATTTTTTTCTTCTTTTTTTTTTCGTTGTGAACAATTCCCAACATTTGCCAACCCCTCGTGCTTCCTCTCCACCGTACTAGAGAAACCCGCTGATTACCAGCAATAATTGCGGCAATTACCATGACATGAAGTCATACTTGAGTGCTCCATACTTCACATGGTAGAGCGTTTTCACGGAACCCTTTAATTCTATCCTCTCCAGGCCCGTTCTACCCACTTCCGTTTCGGTCAGAAACGCCGCCGCGTTTCGTGCGGTGAAAATGTTTCTCGAAATCCAGCCTCGAGGGGTGGAGTTTCGTTCGTTGCGCTGTAGAACGACGATGCTGTCGCGAAGAGGAGAAAGAAGGAAAAAGAATAACGAAGCCAGGAGACCCTTTTCGAAGCGTCGTCTTTCCGGTTCGCAGTTTGAAAAATCGGGCGAAAGGGAGGAGAGGAGGAGGAGGAACGGGCTAGATAGACGCGAGAAATGTTAAGAAACGGGGAAAAAAGAGAGAAGGAGGAAAGTTGTTCGTCCGACGACAACGGAGAGGGCTGCGCGTTTCGCGAGGAAACGGCTGCGATAACTTCTGGACGAGAAGCGGATTTAACGAAAGTTCTATGCTTTATTTTTAATCATTTCTTTCTCTTACTTTCCCTTCCCCTTTCGTTTTCCTTTGACAGCGTGTAGACGAGGGGATTTGTTAAGTCTGTGAGTAGTTACTGTGTGGGAGATGTGTTTGAGAATTTTGGAAAATGCGGGTATTGTGCAGTTTCGTGGAATATTGACGGAAAATACGAGGACAAATTTTTGTGGAGTCTATCTAGTCGTGAAAACGACACGTTAAACAAAGAAGTGCTTTATTGTCAGGTTGTTATAAAATTTGATTCAAATTTAGTAAGACGATTAAAAATATAAATCAATTTACGACATTATTTTGATTAGGAAGGCATCCTAATATTTCTTTCTCCTCTAACTTTTGGCTTATTAGAATTTTGTGTTTCATTAGGTACTAGTTATTCCATTCTCAAATTATTATTTTGGCTTACTATCTCACCTAGTACAGTACATAGACAGCAAAAGTGTCATAGGTCAAAGGGTAAATCTATTTTTTTAAAGCCTACGTTGGTTACAAATCTCTATCCACGTTGAAACCAACCTTTCTCTCCCAAACTCCTCACGTGACAGTTCGAAGGAAACAATCGACTCGTGAATTCCTGCACAGTCGAAAAAATCAGGCGAAGAATAAGCGAGGCACGTCGTGCTCGTTAGCTCGGTTAAAAAATGACGGCGGAAGAAGAAGCAACGTATCGAATCAATTCAAGAGCAAGTCGCCCGGCGAGAGGGGGTGGCAAGGATGTGTAGACGGAGGCGCGAAGGAAAAAGAAGAAGCGGAGAAAAGGTGGCGACGAGAGAGCAGGGAGAGACGAGGAGATGCCAGAGGGTATGGGAGCCTCCGACGTGGTATTTACGACGTCATTTCCTCGCTGACTGTCAATAATTTCCCTGGGGGATGTGGAAGACACCGTGGCGGCTCGCCTTCTTTCTTGCCCGCCCCCCTCCCGCCTAAGAGAGGAGGACGCTTCGTTCCTGCGCGCGTTTCGCGGCCACCTTCTTTTTCCACCGGGGCAAATTGAAAAGCCAACGACGCCGAGACGTCCTCGAGATACTGTTTCGCGGCGACCGAAAAGTAATATCGCGCCCAGATGGAATGAGATTGCGTCGGATCTGCCAGGACCGGGTACACGTTTTTTTGATAATTTCTTCGCTCGAAGCTCGCTTGGAGAAACGGAGAGACGCGACGGAGAGGATTGAACGATTGCAATCTGGGTGATCTGCGAGGAGCATGCTCGTGTCACCTGTTTTTTGTTTTCCTTTTTTGGGAAAGATTGTTTTGTAAATGTCGTTTGAATAATTCTTTGAAACTTGTCCGATAACTTCATTTTCATTCTATTTGCAAATCTCAATTTCGCAATTTTTCATTTTCCTTTTTATTAAATTTGAAATGAGTGAGTGTAAATGGCGAGGAAGAAATTCGCCAGTTTAACGTAGAATTAAATCTTGCTCTTAGAGTATAATTGCTAACAAAAATTGGATCTGAAGAGAAGGGATAAAGCAGATATTTCGATTTATTTTGGGAGTGCGATGTATAGAGGCACAGTAGAAGAGTATGAAAGTCGATCAGAATAATCCCAAAAGAGTGTAGAATAGATTCTATTTCACCAAGGATTAATTATGGTGTACAGACTATTACAATATTCTGGACAATGCTGAAAGGATCGAAAAATAACCCCTTATTATTCCTAAATCATATACCACTCGTCAAGAATTTTCCTCTCACGCGTCGAACGACATAAATCACCGAAAAGCCGTGTTTCGAAAGCACCCCATTCTGTTCCCGGTTAAAATCCAAGAATCAGCTGATCCTAATGAAGCATCTCCTTTAACTAATTTACAATCAGCGCCCTCGTGGCGGTCTCGCGAGGGGCGAAGGAGCCGGGTAAGCCAGAGTAGGGGCAAGCACCTAAGTTTCCGCACTTTCTCTGTCCCGGGGGGTTGTCGCCTTCATGACCCAGAACTCTTTAATTTCTCCGGCCCGATACCGTGGTATCCCCTTTAACTCATTAGACTCAATCAATTATACGGGCGTACGGTTACAATCTCTTTTCCCTTTCTCTTGGCTACTACCCTTTATCTCTCTTCCTTACTTTCTCTCTCTCTCTCTCTCTCTCTCTCATTCTGGCTCGATCACGCTGATTCCAGCAGCCCTCTGTCGCCTCGCTCAACAACCCCGTCTTAATCCCTCGACCGAGACCCCGAGTGGTATCCCGAGGTACCAGGGTTTACCAAGGTAAACCTCTTAGCTGGCAAGTCAAGGTCACGAGGCTGGCGAGGACCAGATGAGCCGGTTGAACTTCGAGAGATTGGCGAACTGGATGAATTGTCAGCTTCTGGTCAATCGAAATGGCTGTCTTACCTGTAACAGAAAATTAACGACTACCGTTAGACAGTTGCGATTACTGTAGTTTGGTAAGTTACTGTTGGGGAATATAAGGGTGATGTTTAATTGAATTTAACTGATTACTGATTACTTGTACAATACATAATTAGGCCACTGCTTTAATTTTTTTATAAAACTAAATCATCTGAGAATTACATTTTCCTGGAATATATGAACACGAGTTCATGTTCACGTCAACTATTTTTATCACTTAAAAAAATGTGAGTTTATCGTCCTCAAAGGGTTAAAACAATTTTCAGTCCACCCTGAAGAATACAACATTTCATATTACACTGACTTAAAAATAATTTTCATGCCACCCTGAAAAATCCAACAAATCCTTACATATAATATTACATGGATTTAATACTTCTCAATTCCAAAACAAATCAATAGCACAATAAATAAAAAACTAAAAATTGCTCACGACTAACTCCACCGTAACAAAAATCACCGTAAAAAGTCAATACAGAAAAAAATGAAGTATCACACTACGTATTTGGGAGTTGAAGGACTCAGCGACGACCTAAAAGAACGTTGCCTTCGTTATCCTAATCTACCGTGAGTATACACAAGCACACACACGCGCACATATAGGAGGGGAACGCATTATGGCAGGGTGGGCCATTCGTTTTCTCCACGTCCAGGTCCGTAATGTCGACCGATAAGGCCCCGATAATCCATGGTCGCGTAGTGTGTTAGCCGGCAGTTAAAACGTTATCGTCCTGCATCTCGTGTTATTCGTCAGGCCGTGACGAGTGGGTGGAATTTTACGTCCGGACGTCTCCTCATCCGCCTCGTCCACTTTGAATGCTCGATAATACGAGCATAATGCCGCATATCCGTTCAGTCGTCGATCAGCAGTACGATCGACTTAATGAATCGAACGCGTGTCCTGTTTTCGCGGCCATCAAATTATACATCTGACGTGGACAAATTAATTTGCCCGGCTCGCTGATTACGCGTAGCGATAGACGAGAACGCGATACCACGATTCACAAGAGTATAACTGTTATATGGCTTTGTGTCCGTGATGAAAAATGTGTATGGGTGCATGAGTGGCTCGTGTTCCATGGGCGTGTCAACTCGAGACTCGAATCTCATTGAATTTTAGCATTTCGATGGATCAGACTGTCTGCTTCACTGTTAATTAATTGGTCAATTTTCTTGGAATATATCTTGCAAGTGAAAGTGTTATTCGAATCTTTGAATCGTGTCAATCAACCCCTTTGCATTTTAATTAAATCTCGTAAACTCTGTTTCACTGTCAATTAGTTAATTAGCCAATTTTCTTCAAGTATTTTTGACAAGTAACATTATTATTCGATAAAATTTCTTGAATTCTTCGAAACATTTCAAACAACCCCTTTGCATTTCAATTAAATCTCATACATTCTGTTTCACTGTCAATTACTCTATTAGTCAATTTTCTTTAAATATTTTTGACAAGTGAAAGTGTTATTCGAAAGAATTTCTCGGTTCTTCGAACAATTTCAATCAACCCCTTTGCATTTAAACTAAATTCCATAAATGTCAGAGTGATATTCTTTTACAATCAATTTCTTCAAAATGGCTATTACGAAGAATAACGTCATTTTGATAATAATTAAAAATGTTAGTGCAATATTAACATGGTAGTGCAGGGGAACGTTAAATTTTCGAGATCGAAGCTCTGGAATCTTAGAGATAGTGCCTCGTGATGCAGCCATGAAAATGCTCTAAGCAAATAAGCGGTTTGGAAGTCATTCACTTTCGAGCTATCCAATTAGCAGAGCTATTAAAATCATAGTTTCTCCTATTCTCCAAAGAAGATTAAAATGTAATATACCAATTTCAAACTTCCTTCCATACTCCCTCAATTCCCCCTCAAAAATTATTCACCTTAAAAAAAAACAATTTAAATTCCACCCTAAGAGCACAGAAATTTCATAATCGTCCAAAGTTACCGTTCCCTTTAACGATACTTAAAGCATTAGCAGAATTTCGTACACACAAATGTTCCAACAACTGCGAAAAACACACGGGAACTTTTCGTTGTGGAACCCAGGAAAGCTGTGCAGCAGAGGGGCGTTTATTTCAAGCCCGTTAAAGTACACGGAAGTTTCATAAACTGATACATCGTCGGGGAATTAGCTCGATCAATTCGCGGCGGTGTCGGTGGTTTGCGTGCCGACGTCGGCTGAAGGAAGGTCGTTAAATAATTTCAGAGCGCGGTAATTAATGGCAAACGCTTTGTTATCGCGTCGAGCGTGAAACAACGCGCGCACGCCGCGTGCTGCGCGGCCGCCTCAAGACGATGTCATATTTATTTCGTTAATCTTTCACCCCCGGTGCTTCGTTTCCCGCCACCATCGCCTCAGCCGCGCCGCTATCGTTCGCCATAATGGCGGACGATAAAGAAGAGGAACGCTTATCGGAATTAACAAGCCGATAACACCGCCCTGTAATTTTTTACTACGGAAAGAAATACGATTTCGTGCGGTCGCCACGTTCCCGAGATTAAGATATTCCGCGGTGAAATTGAATAGTTTCTTCTGGCCGTTTGAACGTTGCCTTCCTTACTTCCTTCCTTGCTTGCCGCTGGCTCGAAACGAAACTTAATATTCCGTGTTACTAGCATGTGAAAAGCAGTGCCGAGAATATAGCGGTAATGAATTAACGATGAATTTCTGTGTTTCGCTGGAGTAATGAAAAATTAACGAATGCACGTTTCTTGATGGGGTCGTCGTAATGAGAATAATTAATGTTTCCCTTTCGCGATAAGAACCGCGCTAGTTTTATTTTCCAGTGATTAATGCCTACCTTTTACGCGACCTGTGAAAAACAATGCCAACCAGACAGAATGTATCTCTTATCGCTGCTTTTCATTATCGACGATTTGTCCTGCTTTTACTGTTTCATTAATTTAAACCTGGAATAAGAAACTTGCTTGCTAACTCCTTTTTCAACGTAGATTTTTCTAATTTCACTACGTCTTTAAAAATTCCAACGCATTTTACAATATCTCTATTTTTCCACGAACAGAAACATATTTCAGACTTTTTCTTGATCGAGCAAAGAAATTCGATTTCTCCGAGGAAATGTGAAAAGAGGACAAAATAAACTTCTGTCAGATCCGAGATAAAAATAGGGATTCCCGTATTTGTATCTTCGATATAAAATATACGTGTGTCGAGAGAATTTCGAATTCTAAAATCGTAATTTTAAGGAAAGAAACAGGAGGAAGAAGACACGAGGCGGAGACAGAGGGACTGTCAAGACTGCAGGAATACAGCCGGTGATATTATGCAGGATAGGAAGACAGGAAACGGTGTAACGTTGGCTGTAGAGCCTGTATACGAGGGTGGAATATGCTTAACGTTAATTTGTACGATAAAGGAATTATTGATTTTTACTTAGACGGCTCAGTCAAGGGTGAGAGAGGTCGGAGGGGTGATGAAACGTCGCTTTAAAGTGGAGGTACTAATGAGACGCCTTCAACACGACGTTCAGTTCCTTCATTCGCTCATCTTCGTCCCCTTCGATTCTTTAAACGTCTAGGGTCATTTAACTGAACGTCTAATTTCATAACAATCACCTAACATAATCGTTTTGTTTTATCTTAGTTCTGAATAATTCACGATTCTTGCAAAATCATTTTTCTCATTTGCACATTTACCTTATCTTGGTGTTTCTAAGTTAATTTATTGACACGTTGAGCGAATTAGAATTAATAATAAATTCAACAATTACATGTTTCTTTTTCTCTGTTACGACAAAGTTTTTAGTTGGAACAATTTTCTTACACGTTGAAACAAGAGGTTACTCAAAGGATTCTTCAAAATGGAAATATGTTCACCGAACTTTTTATCAAGCTCTTTGAAAGTTTAAATTGATTTAAGTTGGAGAGGTTTCACTTGTGTTTCATTCAATAAAGAATCCCGTGTAAGATATATAGTAGCGAATAACTTGGACGCAAGAATTGCTTTCGCTTTGTTGCAAGTATTAATTGAAAGTATTTTAAAAAACTGTTGCACAATGTTACTGACATCCACATGATCCTCAAGGACCAAGAATTTCGACTTCCCTTATACTCCGAAGTAATAACTCCAACAGTAAACATTCAATCACAAGACTCGTAAATCTGAAATACTGCAAAATTTTGAAATTTGAAATTAAAAGTATTTTATCCAAAATTATCACAAACGTTGCATCGAACAGTTTACTCCTCAAAATTACAACCTCGAAAACAAACCCAGCAGCCAGCAAATCAACCCAAAAAAAAATTCTTCTCCATGACACAACACAGTTACCAAAACAAAACAATGTGTTAGTCTAACCGTGGTACGTTCCCAGGACCGCGTATTTCTAATAAATTCAATCTCTCCACCGTCAGCGTTCGCGTTCGCCGATGAAAAGAAATTTCCTTCGCGATACGACCGCTCGGTAAACCACCCCCGTAACACGGCCTGGCGAACTTTTAGCCACACGCACAGATTCAACACACGCCTCTACACATATATATATATGTGTGTGTGTGTGTGGTACGCGCTCGCCAGCTTTGCCGCGGCTGGAAATTCGGAGTAATAGGAAAACTCCTGAGCGGAAAAGAAGTTCAATCTAGCCGGCCGAGGGAGAAGCCTGGAAAAGCTCTTTTGACTCCTTTGATTCCAACTCAGCCGCCCTCCTCCCCCCCGACCACCACCTTCTAAATCTTTTCCACCCTCGACGTCGGCGTCGCCAGTGACGTCGAGTCGCGCTTTACTCCCGGAGAACGTTTCTCCCGACGATGCCAAGAGGATTCCAAAAGTTACTTTGCCAATCTACCCCAGCCCCCTCCCCGTGGCTCGAGGGGGGCCAGTCTCGCAAAAATCTCGCTACCCCTTTTCGGATAAACCCTTCTAGCCGGATTTAACCACTGTGCGCGTACCAAAGGAGGGCAAAGGAGGCTGCATCTTCTGCTTGTGGTTTTTGCGCCGGGGTCGAGAACTGTGCAGGATCTTTGGCGAGGCTTTAGGGTTCCGAGTAATGGACGGGTGGAGGGAACATGTTGGGATTCTGTTTGAATCGCTGATGCGATCGGGGAAAGGGTTGGGTGAATATGAATGTTGCGAAAGGTGCTGTAAGTTAATTTCTCGGTGATTTGTTTGGGGATGGATAGAGGGGGTTGGTTTGGATTTTGGTGGGCGATTCTTTTGAATTCTTGTGGATGGTGCTAGGAGGATAGGCTTAATTTGGGTGTCTGAATAATTCTGTTTAGGGGAATGTTTGGAAAAATTCTGAGGCATGATATTCGAGAATTAATTCTTTTTTTAATGAAACGTGATGAAAAGAAGTTTCGAAGTATTTGTTACACTGATTCAATGATATGTTGCAAATATAGTAATTTGATTTAAAAATTTTGAGGGATGATATTGATTTCTGTTTATCGAACTACTTTCACAGATATCCTAAGAATTACTATTTTTTTTATTTTAACAAAATATGATGTAAAGAACACTAACTCAACAATATATTACAAATTTAGCTAAAATTAATGCCACTGGTGCAAATATTTAAATTTTACACATCATTTTTTAAATCGTCAACCTGTAAATTTTGCAAACAACTGAAACCATCGAGGTACTTCCAGCAGAAACAGAAAAGAACCCCCCCCAAAATGAAGCTTCTATGAAAAGAGGAACGATACACGGATTACTGTGCTCCATCCACAAATAACAAAGCTTCACAGCGCAAAACTGCACCTTTTATCGACAGCCTTCCTTTCAAGAGCCTCTCAATCCACGTCAAAGGAAAACACACCAGCCCCCACATCCCTTGCGCCATCTTCAACACAGCAATCGTTTCACAAAAGCGCATCCATTCTCGTTCCTCCTCGGATCCAGTCCGTATTTCCCTCATTATTTTCCTCCTCTTCATCTAACACGCCCCATTGGCAGTAGGTCAGCGAAATACTAACCAACTTCTCTGTTATCCTCGAAAGGTCACAGCGGGTGGCGCGACAGGCACGAGGAGGAAGAAGAAGAAGAAGAAGAAGAAGAGGAACAAGAGGACGAAGAAAGGAGGGGAGAAAAGGAGTCAGAAGGAGAAGAAACAGAGGGAAGTTGGTGGAAGTCGTCGCGCGAGCAAAGAAATAATGAAACTCCGTGCCAGGAAAGTGCTCGCTTTATTGACAAGAGGGCCCAGGAGAACGGGCAGGAGGTGCGACGAGGGAAAATATAGTGCTTCCATATCCGTGCGCGGCTGTCTATCGATTCTCGACGAGTATAAAGTACTGCGATTCCGCCCGACGCCGTCGCCTACTCGACGGAATAAATTTGCGATCGCCCGGGTAAAACGGGGTGAGAGTCGCGGCCGAGCGAGCCTGTTGGAGGGGCGCAGGGGAAAAAAGGAGAGGAACGAGCGTAGAGGAAATGGAAGAGGCGTCAGGGAAGACGGCCGCGATGAAATTTTCGAAATCCATCGTATTCTCTTCCAGAGTTTCGCCTCCGCTGCGAATGTTAAACGGCGCCATTGGATTTTTCTTCGAGCTTGTTCGACGGTTAATCCAACAAAGTGAAAATTAATAAATCATTTTTATTTAGAAGGGGGTGTTTGGAAGATGGACCATGGACGTAGATTATTTGAACTTACTTTTTATGATGATAGAGAAAATTGTTTAAAGAGTTATCTTTAGGAACTAGGGAGCACTTTCAAGAAATTCGATGAGATTTTTGGATAAGCTTGTTGAATACTTATTTCGATGGATAAAATTGGAGAGTTTTATTTCAGGGAATTAAATTAGAACGGAGCGGCAAATTTTCAGAAACTCGGACAATTATTAATTTCTTTATTAATCTCATAAGTGAATTGTCAAAAAAAAAAAAAAAACCAATTAAATTCCCCGTACCTCAAGTATAATCCACTTTTTGTGCTGTGAAAACAGAATTCCATTGGAGGAGATCTGGAATCGAATGCTCCCGGAGGAAACCGATTTCACGAGCTCGCGATCGAAGTTAAGGCGGAAAACGATGATCGAAAATTCCCGTGAAACGTTCCGCGTAAAACCTTTTCTCCGTGGGAAGAGAAAAGAGAGCGTTAAAGCTCAAACGTTCGAAGCGAGGGAACGTGATTTTCCGCGCGTGGAACGAAAAGACGGCGAAAAAACCCTTTCCCCCCCTCCACCACCTTTTATTCCCTGTAGATCGTTCGCGGAGCAAGCACCAGCAGGGAAAAGGATCTCTTCTTTGACGGTCGAGGATCATTACGGCGGGCTGATTGGCGGGAATCTTGTTAGAGGTTTCGTTTGAATAATCGCCGCTCGAACCGACGATTTTCATGACTCGATCATCGCGTAATGACGCGTGGAAATCCGGCCCACGCCACCGCACCCGACTTTCTTTCCATTCCGCGAACAATAATTTCGAGGGTCGATTTCTTGTAAGCACCGCTGCTACTCGTGCTTCCTTCTACTCCTCGTTACGAAACGAATTCAATTTCGCGTTAAATATTCC
Source organism: Habropoda laboriosa (assembly GCF_001263275.1). Lineage (NCBI taxonomy): Eukaryota > Metazoa > Arthropoda > Insecta > Hymenoptera > Apidae > Habropoda > Habropoda laboriosa. The sequence goes on along the minus strand of NW_017100724.1, from coordinate 1,342,751 downwards.
CGAACGCGGTACGCTGCTGCTCTTGAACTCGATTTATCGTCCCTCGTAGTTGGTGAAATATCGACCGAGTCGTCTTTTGACTTTGCGAATTTTACGGATCAAGGTAACGCTACGATTCCGCGGATTTAGAAAAATCACCAATCACGAATTTTTCGTCGGGGCCTGTGCAATTTTACTAACATTTGCAGTTTCTCAAAAATTCTTGCAAGCTCTAGAATCTCTAAAATTGAAGAAAGAAAAAAATTTCTTAAATCCAATTCGAGTGAACACTCGATTAAAATTTATTCGTGCAATTTATATAGCGATCATTTTCCTAGCTGCACAGTTCACTTCAAACCTGTGCAATTCTATTAATATTTAGAATTTCTCAAAAATTCCTTCGTCAAGATACTCTAGAACCTTCAAAATAGAAAAAAGAAAAAAATTTATTTCTTAAATCCAATTCGAGAGAATACCCACTTAAGATTTTATTCGTGTAATTTATATAGCGGTCATTTAGCATATTAATATTTAGGATTACTCAAAATTTCTTTCGCCAGAATACTGTAGAACCTCCAAGCAGGAAAAAGGGGAAAAAATAAATTCTTCAAACCTAATTCGAGCGAGCACCCCCTTAAACTTCTCAACCACACCTGAAGAACCCTCCCCAAAGCACAGACCCGCAGGAAAATATGTTTCCATCTGAAAGTACCCGCAGGTGTAGCGATTTACACGATGATCCAGCTCTCCCTTCGGCCCTTCTCTCCTCCTCGAAACGGAACACGAGGCAGGGAAAGGTGTACGCGGGGAAAATAGCAGGAGGAACGAATAAAACGCGTATCGGCGAGGTACGCGGCCGACAGATCAATCTTCGCTTCTTTCCCCGTTGCGTTCTACGTGTGAGTGTATGTCTGTGCCTCGCAGCTCCACCTCCGCCACCGTTTTTCCCGATTCAGCCATCCAGCTTCTTCTTCTGGCCACGTAGACGCGTCCCAGAGAACACGCACGCGTGCCTGTTGTCCGTAGGAAAAGTATATCCGGTCCCTCCTACGGGATTCTCCGCGAGTAACAGCCACGTTTCCGGATTTATCGAGCGTGGCCGGTGCCATTATTTCAGGGATTACCGAGTGCCTGGCGAATTTTTCACCGGCTCGTATACACGTGATCCTTCGACGATGGTTGCCAGCGAGGAAAAATTGCGCGAAGGAATGACAGAAGAACGAGAAGGGAGGACGGAAGAAGGTGGATTCTGGATTAAGTCTAAAGGAGAGACGAAATTTCGAGTCTGCTACGGAATCCTAATCGGCTTTACCTACCGGAGTGAATCTCTTTTCGCTGGGTTCCTTCAATTTATTTTCCTTTTTTTTTTCTCGTTCTTCTTTTCTTTACCTACTTGGTTTAGATACCAGAGGAGGTACACCCTGTCTCAGCTGGATGGTCTTTCGAGCGTGAGCATACGAAATTCTAGAGAGAGACTCCTTAATGAGCCGCGTGGACCGTGTCGATAAGATTGTTTGCGGAACGGACGTTAATTCCGGCGCGCGAATACCGGATTTCCTAATTATTCGCTGCAGGCGGACCCTTATCGGCGACCACGCGCCGCTACGTGCTCGATACGCAGGATGAAGGTAATAGTTTTCGCGCCAGGTCTGGGTCAGGACATTTTAGAAGATGGCGGAGCGGAGAAGAACGGGGGTGATTATTGGAACGGGTAGATATGGGTTTGAGGTTGCTCTTGTGTCGCTGTTAAAAAGATTCTTTGTCACTTTTTGTGAAAAATATGTCGGTTTTTTGAAAATAGCTGGAGCTGTTAAGAAAAGTATTCGATGGTTTTGAGGAAACTGAGTTGGTTTCCATTTGGATATGAAATAATTTATTAAATATTTGCTAGGCAAGTTAGTTAGCTTATATTCGTCTTTAATACAAAATCTTCTTTTCCAGGACAACACTATTCCGTGTTAAAGAGTAACAAATAAATTTGGTTTATTTAAAACACAGCAAATAAATCAATTTCTTTCAATGTTTAAATATTTCAATATCTTTGAGATTCTAATTCACCTCTATTAAATACTTCTGTTTTTCTACATACGTCACACAGCTCCAAAATTTTTAAAACATAAAGCTCCACTTCGTAACCTCAATATGTAGGCATATTACGTTCAGTCTTGGACAATAACCATACCCAACAACCGATCAACACCATCTCAACCCATTAAATCCACAATTGAACCCAGCATCAATCTCCAAAGAATCCAAAACACCGGCTCTCCTCGTCCCATTCGAACGGAACTAAATTGAATTTCAGGGGCGACGCGCGTCAGGCGATCACGCGGGAGGGCATCGGCAGGCGTGGTCGCGAAATTTCCTGGAATATTTCAGGGCCGCGGAATGGAGGCCGAGAAAAGAGCAGAAGCAGGAAAGAAACGGTCGTCGTAGAGAACCTGGTGAAAGCAACCAGGCAGGCAGGCAGACAGACAGGCGAGAAAGAAAGAGAGGAAAAAAACACGATAGATAGAGATGAAGAGAGGAGTAGAAGGGGTGGTTCGGTGTTCCCGGGGGCGAAAGTGGCGCGGCGTCCTAATGCGATTCCGATATCGGCCCGGACATCTCGTGAGCCGACTACAGCTCCTGTTTCCCCGCCCGTCGCGTCCTCCTCATCGCCCCTTGCAGAACGAGGCGAACTCACCCCATTGACTGGACGAGGGAGAGAGAGAGAGAGAGAGAGAGAAAAAGAGAGAGACAGTGGGTGGCGGAAAGGGGGTGGGCCGTGAAAGCGAACAGGGCTCTCCCGTAAGGGCGGGGTGGCTGCTAGAATGGGCCGATATGTATGCCGTGGGCGCACCGCTGCCACTCCGCCGCCATCTTGGAATCGATGTCGATCAAGCGGAAGGAAGGAACTTCTGCGCAGCTCGGGGGCGCCCGGGGTGCACCCGACCCTCCCCCTCTCTACGTGTGTGCGCGCCTCCACGCACATATTCCACCCTCCTCGGCGTCCTACGAGCGAGACCACCTCCGTCTCGCCGCCACCCCCGCCTTCCTGGCACGTAAGCAGCAGCAGCAGTAGCAGCGTGCGTGAGAGCACGTACGTCGATTCTGCGTGGATTTCTTCTCTTCCCTCGAAAAAATGGCGTCTTCTCGCGTTCGTTGGATGACGGTCTTTCCGATGGGTTTTTGCATGGAGTAGGTGGTTGAATCGGGGAGAATTAGTTATCGGACAGTTGCCACTTTTGAATGTGACGTTTACAGAGATTGCTTTTCGGTAAACAATGAGATAGAGATTTTATTGGCGAATATAGGGAGATGACTGGAACCTAATTGTTCTCATTAGACACTGTAAATCCTAATATATAAAATACTACATGCTTCACTTTGCACCAAGTTCAACAAATTCTTCAGAAATCCAAGAAGAAGGCCCGTCCTTTAACAAAAATACCCGGTGAAGTCTGATCGTCTTAAATAGATCCACCAGCGGAAACAATACCGGCGAATAAATTACCCTGGCGTGTCCGTGGCCCCCGCGTTTCTCCCTAAAAAGGTTCCTGTGCTTTCGAACCTAAGAAATATCGCCGTCTACGGCGTTATTTCTGTAAAACGGTACAAACGAACGAAAAAGAAGATGCAAAAGGGAGAGGGGGAGAAAGAGGAGGACGAAGAAAGGGGAATAAGGAACACCAGGATAACTGGCGATAGATATAGGCTGGTCGGATCGTTCGCGAAGAATCGACAGGGTTACGGGGGCGGAAGGGCGAAGGAGAAGGAGGGCAAGCTGATTTATGGGATTGCAGGTTGCCGGTATAAGCGAAAATGGCGTCTCTGCAAATCGATCGTAAAAAGGATGTCGCACGGCCGTACAATGGCCAGCATCTCGTTCGTTAGCTCGACTAGCGAATAAATAAAAACGGGGATCGGGAGACGTTTTACGGGGGTTGCGCCGGTATCGGTTGCCAGCCTGAGGACGGGAGAGTGAGAGAAGCGCTCTACTCCATAACCCATAAAGGATCGAGGCCTCGGGTGATTTATAGATTATGGCGGCCGTGCACGCGATCCTTCATGACAATGGCGAAGAAGAGACGAACGGTACGCGAACCGTCTTTTCGTCGTCGCTCACGTGGTCGTTGCCAATTTTATTAGAGGAGGAAACGTGCGATCGCGGTTTGTTCCTGGATCTAATCGGTCGATCGATGAAGGTTTCCTTTGTGCTGCTTTGGTAGAAAGGAAGAGAAAGGATTTGTGTATCATTTTTGCGTGAAGGGTGGAAAGTTTAGGGTGGAGTGATTGCTGAGTGATGAATATGTGAATCAAAGTGATAGCAAAAAAGTCCAACAGCATCTAAAATTAACTGTAAATTGAGAGTACATAGAAGAAATTGAATTAATTATTCCAAATGATTTCTAAACAGAATACGTTAATTGTTTGCTAATAATTAAGAGAAGATTGATATGTGAATTAGGCGAACTGTAGAGTTACTACTGTGTAATTTTAAATAACCAAATGATAGATACATAACAAAAAGAATGTTTTATAGAGAGCAATATTTATTCAAAAGATCTTGTCCAGCAGCAAAAAAAGAAATAGATAAAATTTAAACTTCACTCTCAAATATATTCACTGATTACAAAAAGCGATAATTATTGAAGCATAAAAGGTACAAAACTTAAACAAAAATGCAACGAAAGAAACCAGTGGTGTCACATAAATCCAAAATACGAATCACAACTGCAAAAACGATTCAAAAATACGTATTCAATTTCACGCCGGTAATCTGCAGGCAGATACGGTTCGCAACGTGAACTGGAGCGAGGCAGAAGCAGGGTCGCGTAACGAAGGAGCGTGGTAATAAAGCGGCGAGAAATAATCGAAACTCGGAAGCGGGGCTTAAGGGTAAATTCGGTCAGTGTGCCCCGTGGGCTGAGGAGTACGGAGAGTTGAATGGCTCGTGACCTTGGCCCCGAGGCTGCTAGCCTGGGGTTGGCAAGGTAATTAAATGCCATGGATGGGGTTGGTCGCTATAACCGGCAGGATAGAACGAAGGGTATCCAGGGGGATGAGGCTAATTGCCGATGCAAGGAAAACCATCGCCCTCCGTGCCGCGGCAGGATCTTTCAAGGTGCTCATCCTTCGGATTATACCGCCACCTTATTAACGATCCTCCTGCACCGTTTTTCCCGCCGTCTAGGGACATCCTCTTGCCAACGGCCAACTATCTTGCAAAATATTAACTGTGCTCTACCAGATGCTCGAAGTACTTCATCCTCGAAGTGTTCAAATGTTAAAAAAAATTTGCAGCATTGGTGCATCCTTAGTAGAACTTTTTAGAATAAATTGGAAGATGCTATATTGTAGGAACACACGTATGAAGAATACTAAAATTTACGAACGGAGTGTTTTCAAATAATGTGTAGGTTTCATTGTTGTCAGTTAGCTAACCTAACCCTTACACCGAAAGTAACAAAAGTTACCATGCATGGGAAGGGGTGAATCTGTAATAAACAATAACACAGAATGCTCTCCCACAACGATGAACAAAGCCTCTAAACAATCACATTCCTCCCCCTTTCCTAACCGTAAAGTTTCATCGGTGTAGAATCGTAGTGTGCGAAGTCCGAGTGGGTTGGTAGTTTCGAGCCGATGGCCGGATAAAGTTTCGCGTGATGGGGAACCACTGTCCCGGAAGTAGCCCAGTTACAAATTAGCATCCAAGGATTGCCCTTGGCGTTGCTCTCTACCCCTCTCCCTCCCTCGAACCATTCAACTCTCTGCCTCTTGCTCGATCTCCTTCTTGTTTCCCTCCTTCCTCGTCGCTCGAAACGGACCGGAGGAGCCTCGTTCTCTTTCCTTCTGGGTTATTAAAGAAAGCCGCCTTCGGGGTCAGGTCGGGTTAGGTCAGGGCGGCAGGGAATAATGAGCGGGGAAAAGTTAAACGAGAGTATTTTTTACCGAGAGGAAAATTACGCTCGCCCCATCGCCCCTTCCCTCTTCTTTCCCCTCTGCAGTTGGCTGCTCGGCCGGCGCGTAGTAAAAGTGGAGGGCGAGACGAGGAGGACCGGATCGCGGCCACGTGGCCACGACGAAGACGAGGAGGAAGGAAGGAGTGCGAGAGCGAGAGACGGGAACGGAGACACGTCTTGTGGAAGCGAGAAAGAAAGGGAACCGACGGTGAAATCCAGGGGTTGGAGGTCCTAGGGTGGCACGAGGGGGTGTCTTCCATTCATTACCGCCGGTTACCCCTTAATGGAATCTTCGTGTCCTCATCTTTCCACTGTCCTTCCTTGCCGCCACGCCGTGGTAATTTCTGTTTTGCCGAACAACAAGAAGTCGTTTGTACCCCCGTCCGCCATTCAGCTACACCGTCGACGACTTGTACCCGCGGTGTCCTTAATTTGCCCTATTTTCCTCCCTCTCTCTCACTCTCTCAGTTCGTTTCTCTCTTTAACTGCTGGCGGTAGATTATTGGACAAGAGTGGACAAAGGGTCGGGGAGGTGTCTTGTTGGGATAGGAGGGCGGAGTTTCTTCGGTTTTTCAGTGACTTCGATGTCGTTATCGAGGGAAGAGGAGAGTGTGCGAGTTGTGGACGAATGTGTTTTGAGTTTGAGAGGATTTTCGAGAGATAGGTGAGCGAGGTTAATTTGAAATTCAAATTTAGAGAGTGGTAGAATATTATCGTTTCTACGACGATGTTTTTTTGGGAAATTGATAAGGCTGCTTTTTATTTTATAAGAATGTTTAAGTGAAAGCAAGTTCTTCACGTAGAATGTTAAAACGTAAAAGAAATAACTCGACATTACTTCTTTAACCCTTTATAACCCGATTTTCCTTCGTTCGCGAGAAGAAAATTTACGGTTGGTAACAATTTTACATTCCGACGAGAGAAGGGAAAATTGTTAATTATTACAAGATAGTTACAGAGGATCGAATGATTAATGGTACATTCGCTTAAGAAACGAATACTTCTTAAAACGAAATAAAACCTAATTGTTTACAGTCTAATTTCACCTCTCATTTTTCACATCCTAAAAAATAAAATTCCTAATAGATAATGCGCAAAGCAATTAGCGATAACCATTACCCAAGAGCGCATGGTCTAACGATCTATCAACGAATCACCGTAATATTCCCGCGTGCTTAATTTCGAAACGAGAGGAACAGGACAGATATCCAACTATGGCGGTAGGAGACAAAAACGAAAGAGCGAAACGCGGCGAGGTGGTGGTGGGGAGGGGCGGCGTTATACCTACTCTTTGAAGCACGGGATATCAAATTATTCTGCATAAAGGATGACACAGGTCGATGGTAATAAACTGACTCGGGAAATAATGGCATAACGAGCATAAAGTGGGGTCCGCTCGTGCAGCCGGCGAGCAAAGAGGCGGAAAAGGGGTTGAAGGACCAGGTAGGCCCATTATCCCTAGTGTGTGTCCGTGTACACAACAGGGTGTCTATAAATGTTTCAGGGACTCTCGATTCTCGCGGCGGTAATTTATTCGGAAAGTCACTCGCCACCTGAGTAACGTGAGAACGATCGAGATGCATCTGCATGCAGATGTCGCGCCCAGTTGGCACCCAAGTGTTGTCGATTTCATTCTAATTCTCTTTTTTCTTACGTTCCTTTTTTTTTTCCTCGTTTTTTCCAATTGAACAACCGTCGGTTGTCGTACGGTTTGAGAACGGTTCGTGATTAAGCATGGGGAATTTTTTTTCTGTATGTATATTGTTTGTTGAAATTGTAGGATGACTGTTCGTTGGTTTTTCAAAGTCAAGCTTCGTTCGTTGGGATCGATGTTAAGACGGGTGACCCACCTTTAGAAAAATAAATATGTATAACCAATAAGTTGGTTCTTTCATCGGTTGGCTTGAGTTATTGGAAGTTGGTAGTAATAATAAGGATGAATTAAACAGGGTACAGCATAGAATTTTGAAGTTTACAATTTAGGCTCTGAGATCACTTCGAATAATAAAATTGTTAAGAAATCGAAGATGAAGTTTGTGAAATATTAATTACTGACACTAGTTTTCACGTAACGTCGAACGTCGAGCACTCTTCAGCAGAGCACAATCACGTCGAGTAACAACGAGAAGCGTATCCGGCTAGAATCTCGCCAACTTCCGAAACTAAAGCAGAGGAAGATTTGAATATCACGCGACTAACGTTCGCCCGTGGAATTTCCCGTGTAAAGGGTGAAGAGATTAGGTTTCTTCGGATGGATAGGCCGCCTGGTGTCCGCGAGATAGGGACATGGGAAAGCACTCCTCCTTTTCGTATGTAGATTTTATGGAATGCCCGAGGGACACGAGGGATCTCGAGAGTAAAGGGAGCGAAAGGGTTGAGCCGGAGAGGTTCGATACGGATAAGGGTTAAGATATACGCGTGGGAAGACAGTCGTCTGGAATTTTCGAGTCATGCCACGTGTTTCGTTTCTTCGCTACACCAGATTAATCTGAAATGACTTTCTTTTTTTTTACCTTCCTGCCATTTCCGTTCGCGTTGGAGCGTTTCATGCTTCGTTCAGGAGTTAGATTATAGTGTACACTAATATAGAAGAGTTCGAAAATATAATAATGTTACTGAAACCTTAAAATTAACGTGTTTTAAATTACATTTAAATTACAAATTAAATAAGTTTTATTGTAGAACGCGAAGTTAGTTTAATAAATAAACTAAAATTATTCAAATATTTAAATGTGCTTTCAAATCTTTCAAGAGTATCTCAGAAAATATGGTTATTAATACTGTATTTAGTAACGATGTGAATAATTTCCTGCAACGTTACCATAATTACAGGCAAGGGGAAATTGCTTGTGTACGCCGTTTTCTCCGGTGACATGGAACCCCATGAAATTAATAATTCGATAGCAGCCGAAACAGAGACGAACAGATACGATGTTTGGCCATCGGACAACAGTTTCGTGACTGGCTGCGACTGTTTGACGGTCCTGTTTGCCGAAGGTCCGTTTACACGCGAGCTAACGTCGTTAGAAAATGTGACAAGGTATATACACACGTGCCCGAAGCGAGCCCTTCCTTTTCCAGGACAAATTTACACGGGTACTTAAAACTTCGGGCCAAACACGAAATAAAATCGAGCAGAGCACGAAGCTATGATACAGCCGGGGACTCGTGTCTTTCTCGGTACCGTGCACCTCGCTTCTGCAAATATTTTTTAACATAATTTTCTGCAAAATTTAATCGTTGAAAAATCGTTCCCAATAAAAACAGTAATTTTAGAATTAATTATTATAAATGTTCTCTACGTTTCTTTTACAATAAATCAGAAGAAACTGGAAATAATAATAACACTCGAAGCTTTCTTCGGAGCATAGAAACGATGCAAAGATAATTATCGCGATGATAAAATATATTATAAAAATTATTTAACATGCAATTAGAATTTTTCGTCGATCCAATTTCACGGGGATCACTTTGTCCACTATTGGTCCTTGACCTTGAAGAAACGTCGTCGAAAGAGGTTCCCCGCAACAGAACACGATATCTCGATTGTTGCAGGCAGGATACGCGGGAATTAAACTTGATGACTCAATATAGTTCAAATGGGAATTAACCCACTCGTGTTCTCGGCCGGTGGAAATTAGGCTTAACCCTTGGCGGTCAGAGGTCGGGACATTCACAGCTGAGTACTTTTACCGTTTAGACCGTACGCCAAGAAATATTCAGCTCGGTCAATTTGTTTAATTTAGATAGCGACACGCATGCTATCCCTTATTTACTTGTATCCTTCTATGCTGTACGCCTCGTTTCATCCTGACTGTAATTTATACATTTCCTCGCATAAGAAATCAACGTAATACCTGTTGCTTCCCAATAAATAAAAAGGATCAGCAAACATTCTAAATAGAAAATTATCGCATATCGTTTCAAAATTAATTTGCATTCTTCTGCAAACTATAAAAACTGCAATTTTTTACATCTTTTTATTCAAAATTACTGCTTGTACAACCTAAAAAATTTCGAATGTTTCCAATACTCGCATTGAAACAACCGCCATAAGGACTTTAAATCCTGAATTCTGAACGAACAAAATTCAATAACCATTACCATCGCGTCAGAATTACTAAAATATTCAGCGAGCGTTCTCGACAGCCTGCCTTCTTCAAAGAAGAAAAACATATATGAAGGAAACGGAAAATGACGCGAAGTTGGAAACGTACGACAAAACCATTCCTCCCTTGCCGTTATCTTCGGACGAAAAGCCGTACAGACGGTCCCGCCTCGTAAAACGATCCTTCCAGACGATGTTTCGCCGGCAGTTTGCAAATTGCGAACCGGTCACCGCGCGATCATTGGATTTCCTACGGTGAATAGTTTCCCATACGCGTGGCCGCTTCCTGGTCACAGTTTGCGGCTTCACCGCGCCCATGTCAGAGTTCAAACCGGCGAACAAATTGCCGCGAGTAGCGGCCAGGCATTACGGGCAAGTATTGCCGGCAATTACGGGATTTAGGGCCGGCTTCCAATAATCCAGGCACTCGAAGGCACTCGAAAGCAATCGTCGACGCGGCGACAAGAGACACGGCCGCTGTATCCTCTTTTAATATATTCCTATAGTCTGGGTGTCGCTTTGTAACAGTTTCGCAATTTTATTCATGCTCCTCGTAACATGTGAAAAATACTCTCAACGGAGAGACTTTTTTTCGGAATTTATTCAGAAATCTCGTTTGAAGAAGATTGTGGATGAGTAATAATCGTAGCGTATGGATGAATAAACAAATTTTTATTCATAATTTTCGGTGAGTGATGATACGAGGAACGAAGGATTTTTGGAAATTTCGTGAAAAACGAGATCTTTGAATTTAGAGAGTGGTTATTGACTTAGCGTGTTCTATTAGCGAACTGACGATGTAATTGTAGTATTAGAAATTTTATTGGAAGAAAATCGTGTATCATTAGTAAAAGTCGATTTACCGAGCCTGCTTCCACTGTTGGCTGTTTTGAAAACAGCGTGTAGTTCGATGCATCGTGTGTAACATCGTAGGAGGTACTCATGTCGATGAGATCGGCTATAATCGTTTACATCGACGTACCGTGTAATAGATAAACGAGAAGCAATTTCTCGTAACAACGTACAAGTTACCTAAAGAAACGAGAGGGAACTCTACCAAGTTCTGTTTATTACCGAGAGCTGTTAAAACTTCGCCGTAAAGGGAGTCTAAATAGCACGTTACACGACAGATCTAGCACTCTTCATTTTTCTAAATATCCAGAAGCATTTCCGATTAATTCAAATAGTTACTCTCGAATTTCTCTCGATTTTCTCAATATTCCGAATACCAAAAAAAATGAAGAAATATTTTCGATTATTTCGCTTATTCGTGAAATCAAAAGGAGGAAAGATCCTCGATTCTCACTTCAGTCGCAATTTAAAAGAGAAGAAATAATTATCCTTGTTTTCTACTTTATCCACGATATCAAAGAAATGGAACACTGAAAAATTAAAAAAAAAAAAAATGTTTAAAATATTACAGCAAGAAATGTACTCAGCATAGAAACAACGCGATAAGAAGTATCGCCGCTCGCTCTATCCTGGCCATGTGGGTGGAAAGGATGAAACTGGTTCCCTACAGTCAACAAGAAACGAACGTGAAAAACTGTACCGTGTATTGTATCCAGAACGAGCTAGACCGACCGCAAACGAAATGATCAGATGGTACATCTCAGTCTGATAACTTTTCAGCCCCTTTCTTGTCTCAAGGCAGGATCGAGATAAGCCATTATCCCTTAAGGAGCTTGCTCCTGACCCCGTCTTCATTCAAGTTCGATAAATCCGTGATGTAACGTAATAGCGAGAGATTACCGAACGCCCTTCTACCCCCCTCGCAACCCTAGCTAGCGCCACGGAGGTCAGTCTTCAGCAATCGCTATTTCTCCCGGTCACTTGACCCTTGAATATTGAAGTTGTTGCAATCTTCCGTCTACAAAGCCTTATATTGAGACTCCGCGCAGCCCTTGGGAACGACTGAATGGAGGATGGCCGGCGTAAACAGAGAACAGAGCGGGGGAAGAAGGAGAATCGTTGTTTGCGAAGATTAAAGTGGAATGGCGTGAACGAGAGAGGAAAGTTCCGTGGAAAATTAATGAGGCAGAGTTTCGGCCCTCTCGATGAAGTGCGTGCTGATGGTAACTGGGAGAAAATGTTTTTTAACCGTCTCTGTTTTCAAGCTAAACTTTCTCCACTTCGTAAGGGTTGGTGTTTTTGTCCTAGTGTGCGACAGAGTTTGTATAAGCTCTTTGTAAAGATTATTAAGAAGGGATTTATGGTTTAAATGGATCCAGAAGGCGCAGTAAAATTTTTGAACCAGGCAATTAACATATGACAAACGACTTAGTATTTTTGAATTATTTTCCTATAGAATTTTTTCGTCGACAGATTACTACTTGTTTCGCAGTTTGAAATATTTCACATGGGCAAGGTCGAAGGGACCTTCGTAAACTTTGTGTTCTCCAAAGAGTAGGCCCTTTTCGAGAAAAGAATTTTTTTTACATTGAATTCCTGAGAAATCCGACATTTCATATCAGACGACCTAATATCCCACCCCTCGTCTACGAACCGCAGTGCGGATTTTATCAACAACGATCTTCCCATTCGTTCCACCCTCTTCTAAGATCTCACAAATAACCGTGTCGATCGCAGCACTAAAGTGAAGCTGCGTTCGGGCAACGCAGCCCAGATCGTAATCGGACGCAGTGAAGAGAAGGCCAGCGTTGGAAGTTGAACGAAACGAGCGTGGAAGAAGGTTTGATTGGCGAATACGAATTATCGTGGCTCGCCGAAAACGGCGTATTTCAACGTTATCACGATCTCGCGGGCCGACCTCTCGGCATCAACGATATCACGAAGATGTACAGAGACACCTGAAACTTACGACGAGAGACAGCACACGTTAATGAGCACCGTTGAACGGTTTATCGTCAGCTCGGTGCTCGTTAGCCTTATCGCCGCGGCCTAATCGAGGAACGGGGAGAAAAGTCCTGCAGGAATCCGCGCGGGTCTGCCTCGATCGTCGATATGAAAACGTTTGCTTGAACGAAAAACGATTCTGACGCGACGTTCCGCCGTAGGTCAAACTATCGGGTCGCTAAGAGGTCTATTGCTTCGAACTTTATCACCAGTTCAAGCTTCTTTTGCGCTGGTTGATACTAGGAGGCTGACGTGCCTTGGATATGTTCGTAACTGTAAGTGGATGGGAAAGATCTATGATATTGGGCGATAGTTTGGTCTTTGAACTGCGTGTCTGAGGTGTATTTTATGGGATCTTGGCCCATTGGCAGAACTTCGCACATGAAAGGGTTGTGAAGCTCAGTCGGGTATTTGTGAGGTAATAGCATTGAGATTTTTTTAAGTTAATTACGAAATATTCACCTTAAACTAAGGTACACTATGGAAATACTTGAGAGTGTTAACAATAGAAAAGAAAAAAATAATCGAAGAATTATAAGTCCAGTTTGCCTAAAGACGAGGTCAGAAATTTGTAAAGGTAACGATAGTCGGAAGAAGAATAGTAGGAAAGGAGAAGGAACGAGCCGCCTACACCTGTTCGAGCTGCGTGGAGTATTAAAGTGAAACTTCAGACACTGGTTTTCGAGTTCAGTGATCAATTCCAGGAAGACGAATGCCGCCGCAGTCTGAGCGGAAGAAATTATGGCCACGGGCTGATAAAAGATCGTTAAGTTAATTCCGAATCGTTGTTCAACTCTGCTCCCGGGGGGGAAAAGCCGGGGAAAGAAAGGAGAAACTCAAAGTGTAGAAGAGAACTTGAGACATCCCGCGTGAACTTCTCTCTCTTCCGCCCGAAAGATTCTCCTCTCTGCGGATCCTGTATCTCGTGCAATTAGCGTATCGAATATAAACCGAACTATCAACCTTGTCCAGCCGGCAGAAGAACGTTGCTCCTTAATTATACGTCACTATGTTGAAAGGCAAATCGTGGGCTCTCGTCAGAGCCCGTCACAATCATGCGGAGGAAACAAAAAGTAAGCTCTCTTGGTGGCGAGAGCAAGATAGCATTTCTTTCGTGATTCTTCAGCGCAAATGAAACCGGCGAACAAGAACACGAGAACAAGAGAACGAACACGAAGCCCAAGAAGAGGCAAAGAGGAACAAGAGGAAGAAGAGCAAGAGAGTAGAAGAAGAGATAGAACGGGGATCGTGGGAGATGAGAACAGTGTAGAATCACAGGAACAAGACGGAGACGGACAGAGGCGCCCTTGAGAGGAGTCCCGGAGTCGGTTCTGTGTGCGGGCCAAGCGTGAAAGAAGAAAGAAGCCAGTGCAGAGAAGAGGGCATGATGAAAAGAGCGATGGGAGATTGTAGTAGAGAGAAGCTACTGGCTGGCTGGCTGGCTGGGTTACTCTCTCTCTCCCCCTCTCCCTCTCTTTCTTCCTCTCTTTCTGGATATACGTGGCGCCGATGGTGGTGGTATAACGCGACACTGGTGGTAGTAGCTTACACAGGGAAAAAGAAGAGGGAAAAGAGGTGGAGGTTGTGGAAGCAAGGGCGGTGGTGAAGGAGGAAGGGGGTGGAGGAGAGACTGTACTAAGAAAAGCCGACACATGGGGTGGC
>NW_017100724.1:1327562-1328147 GCF_001263275.1 Habropoda laboriosa | reverse complement strand
GACCCAACCCTTCCGAGTCTACTGCTCTTCAGTTCCCTAACCCTTTACCCCCTTTTTTCCACCCCGACTTCGGCGGACTCACCCGGAGATAAAACACGAACGGCTCCACGAGCCACCCCCGCCTCTATCCTTTCCTCCTCCAGTATCCCCTCCTCTTGCTTCTCTACCTCTACCACGTTCGTCTTGCCTCTCTTTCCATCGTTGTTCCTCTCTCTTCCCTATATCAGCCTGCTTTCCTCCGTCCATCCCCTCTTCCCAAGCGCTTTTTCTCCTTCTTTCCTTCTCTTTCGTTCGTCTCTCGTCGTATCTACGGTAATATATGTACAGACGGAACGGTACCAACACCGATGAAAAATAATAGCTGCGGCTGTTGTAGCCAAGGCGAAGAGCGAGGGAGAGAGAGAGAGAGACAGAAGGGGAGAAGGGAGAGAGGATGCATCGGCGTAAACGCACTCGAGACGGAATTGCTGTGCAGCAGCCTCTGCCTTCCCTTTGACGCTTCGAATGCCGTGCATTTCAACGAGTTGCCTTCCTCCCGATTTGTTCCGGCGAAACGATTTTTTTCGGGGCAACAACGCCCTCCCT
>NW_017100724.1:1302898-1327540 GCF_001263275.1 Habropoda laboriosa | reverse complement strand
GCCCCCCCCCCCCGCCGTATCGGCGCACGATCCTTTGACTTGGATGATACTTCGCGAAATCGGCTGGAGAACTTTAGCTCCCTCGCGGAGAGCTCGAGCAAGACGAAGTAAAAAGTTCCGCATTCGGTTGCAAAAGTTGCTTCAAAATTTCCATTTGCAGCACCGGGTTAGCTAATATCCATACGAAGAAGTTTCAGATATTACCGTTCTGCGAAAATGGATATAAATCCTGTAGCGGTTCTTCCGTTAAAATTCCTCATAGAAAACCAACGACGACGTTAACTCTTCGTACACCTATTCTCGTCTCAACGTTGAACGCAGAAAAAAAAAGAAACGTCGTCGTCTAAGAAAATTTCCCTTCCTCTAACCGCACGACACCGTTGACCCACGAGAATACGGGCCACGTTAAACGATAATTTTATACAAGAAACTTTCTCCCCGGTATGCTCGACTCCTTAAAGAAAAAAGCACCGAAATCCGACAATCTCTTTCATCCATCTAACGTGGCCTTAAAAAGGACCCAAAAAGTTGCGGAACAATCGTAATGGCGAGCGGTCTGGCGGGCAGTAGAGCGCGTCAATTTCAGAGTTCTTCGTCCCGACGCGCTGATCTTTTCGCAGAAAGGATGAACATCGTCGAGAGGAGCAGAAACCCGGGCTGGTGGAGCGAGGGAGGTGAAGGGGATGGAACGCCGGGATGAAACGCCTCTCGCAATCTGCCAGGAGTTACTTTCATGTTTCTACAGAGTGGCGGTGGCGCGGTCGCATATAAAACAAATTAATCTCGTTAGGCGGAGCGTCTACCTTCGATCTTCTGCCCTTTCAGAAGCTCTAACCCCGTACCACGGAGCTCGACCCGTCGACTATTTGACGGTGAATCCACCGACTTTGCTCCTCTTTTATCTTAATTCGTCGTCTAAATGAGAACGAAGTCGCGGTTATCGCGGTTCCTAGAGAGCGGGGGGAGGAACGGGCCGACTACTCTTTGAATCGGGACGACTTGGAAAATCCTGTTCACCGGCCAACTCCCCGACCGCGTTTCACTTTTCTCCGCCAACCCTCCCACACCCCCTTTCCTTTTTCCTTCCTTCAGGTGGAACATCTTTTCGCTTAAGTCGACGTTGCGCCGGCCTTTAAAGGAAGGTGTACGCGCGTAAAATGTTTCGGATTAAATGGAATACGGTTAGGAGGGAACGAAGTGGGGGAATTTTTCCGATCTCCTGTTCCGAGGCTGCGATGTATCTTTGCGTGCGATTACTGTTAACTATTTGCCTTACCATTTTCTTTTACTGGCTATGTACAAGAATTAAAGACTGATTATAGGTCCCCTCTAACAGAATTGTATAAATTAGACACATACTGTCATTATTGGTAAATACGATAATACTCATCTTGACCCTGTGACGTCTCAGTATGCATATAAACATTTCATTCTCAAGAATCATTCACCCTTCCAGGACTTAAAAATCCTTTCACCTTAACCAATCTCCAACTACATCCACCTCTAAAAGAATCCAACCCTTTCCCCAATATCCGTCTACAGCAGTCGACGCGAAGTATCCAGCATCCCGGGAAACCTAATTTTACAAGAAACACACGAACGACAGAGAGTCGAAATCGGCTAGTCCGCGAAGCGGAGGCAGGCGGCGCGAGATGGGAAAGTTGGAAAAACGTTGTGGGTGGGCGGGGAGATGTCCGCGCCGCGAAGAAAACTGCGAGGAGCGAGCACACGCGTTCGTCTCGCGTGTAACCTCACCATGTGTGTGTGTGCGTGGCGCGTGTGTAGGACGCGCGAGGGTGCTCGCTCGCGTCTCGTAAGGGTTGTGAGAGGCGCATGCGCGTATGTGGGCGTCAATACGGGCCGCACACGCTACCCTTTCTCTGTCCTTTGTCACACGCACAGGCTGGTGGTCGCGCGCGCGCGCTCTCCTGCCTTTGCCGAGCCCACGTGCACGCACACACGCACAGAGGTGGCGCGCACGTGTTCACCGACGAAAAGAAAATACGTGCTGGGCTTTTACGGGCGCAGCGAGCAAGGCGAGCGGTTTTACTGCTCGAATAAATAGCGGTTCGATGCTCGCGCAAGGTAACAGCATGGAAATTCGTAAGCGAGCCGCGTCGACTATTCCTCGATGTCGAGGCTGATAATTAATTAAACGTTACCGCTTGGACCAGAGACAGAGATAGAAAGAGAGAGAGAGAGTTAGCACGCGTAGCGCGGTGATTTTCTAATTGAATCATTTGATCGCGACCGTTTAGACAGCGAGGAACGCCGCGACGCAATTAAGATGAATATCACGAGACGCGCACTCGTTAACGCGCCGCGATCGTTTTCCGCGATAATTAACGACACTTCGTTTTATAATATCGCGGCGCGGTGCCGCGACGCGGTTACGCGGACGCGAGAACCAGCGCGTCACGTTGACGCGCGTGCATTTGTCTTTGGAGGAAACGGGACACGGAGGAGGAGGAGGCGTATTCGCTTAGGCGAACCTCATCTGTTGCATACCGTCACGAAATGGTAGGTGTAATTACTCGGTAACGAATATTAAACGAAGTAGAAAGCGACAGTGGTAGGGAGAGACACAGATTTTAGTCGTGATACATCTGATTAATTACCTAGATAATTGCGCGAGCCTTAATGCTTACACGCATTTTCAGGCTCATTTTTCTTCGACGATAGTGCCGCTGATACGTTCGAGTACTCGTGCCTGTAACGACTCCCCAAATGACTTTTAATTACTTTCAAATGGTTTTAGGTGATGTAGCTTTGACCAGCTTTCGAATAACCTTATGCAACTCTCTGTACGTATCAACCGAACACGTGACGGGCTGTTTGAACGATAGTTATTCAGAATTAACCTTTTCGTACGAGCGAGAAGCATAACGAATACATTAACGGAAAAGTGAAAAAATGGTCTACGTAAGTAGATGTATCTGCTGCTAAGTGATAGATGGAATAATGAGTGTCGTTACAGATTACTGAGTCGATGCTTGCCGAGTGGATACACTCACCTGTAATGCTCGAAGTATTCATCGTTTGGATATTAATTTAATCGAGAGACACTTGTCGTGTGATATGAATTTAATTAGATTGCTATGGAAATTCGCGTATTTCCATGAAACAAGTAGTAGAACCGTGTTGCAAGTCGAACGACATTCTCGACCAAAAATTCTTACCCACAGATTTCTCACTTTTTACAGAAATTAAGTCACCTTTGCCCAAGTGTAATAAAAAAATAATTACGTATATTCTAATTTCTAAAAAATACCGAAAGGAAACAATATGCAACATTCAACTCTGGTTGTAACTATCCTCCACAGAATATTTTAAGCAAAAAGTATGACAACTATCCTGGTATTAAAACAAATTCATCATCCCCCTGCTAAACTCTCGACTTACCCGGTCACACAGTTTCGAAAACGACTATATAACTCCCGTTACCCGGAGTCTCATCGAGGCTGGATCGAAGCGTTCCTTAATTAAACCCAACGCAGGCTTCTCCTATGGGAGCACGCAGCAAACATATTAACGCCATAACCATGCAATCTAGCTGCTGCGGCCGCGCCTTAAATATAAATGGGCAACGCACATCCACGGGCCGGCCCACTTTCGTATTCATGCGAAAGTTTGCCTCGTTAACTTTACATGGGAACGCGCGGATTCCGCTCCGTTGTCACCAACACACACACATTCTCCCTCTCTCTCTCTCTCTGTCTCTCCCTTTCGAGAGGGCTGGAGCTGTTCAGCCAGGGTTATTTACCAACGGTCCAACTTACCAGGTAATTCGAGCCATTCCGCGGAACGGAGTTGGAGTTTGTTGCATCGAGGATTGTTCGGCAGCCGGTTCGTTTTCTCCATGGCCAAGGTCGAGCGGATCGAAGAAATTTGGCCTCGAGTAACGAACCACGGAGAGCCGGAGTTTGCCCTCTGTTCCTCTTTACCTCGATAGATTATGGAGAGTTAGCTATAACGCGACCTGACGTCGGAGTACGAATTTATCGGTTTCGTCACGGTGCTCGGTTCTTCGTGTTTAGCTGGAGTGTAACGTGTAAATGTAATCAGATGGTAATTACCGCGGGAGGTTTTCTATTGTGGCTGATGTTTTGGACGATTGGTCGGTGATGATCGGCGTGTGCAAGCGCGATTTGTTGGAGTGCCGATATTAGGATGGAATAATGTTTCGTTAATTTCGATTATGTAGAATTACCTGGAGTAAATTATGTAAACTGTTCGAATAGAATTATGTAAATTTCGTTTTTTTTTTTTTTTACATTAACTGGGATATGCGAATGTTAATGTCGATGTGATAATCAGAAATTAGAATAGAATATACGAGAAACAGGAAATAGGGTGGATACAGTCGTTTTGGGTACTATTTGGATATCGTTAACTAATATCCCCGTTCTATTATTTAAGAAAATTTCACCAAGGAGAGTTTTCCCTTGTTAGAATAGAAAAATGACCAATCTTGCAGAATTTTTCTCCAATTATCTGAAGAACCACTGTACTTTCACATTTACTCTAGAATTTCATTTCACTTTAGACAAATAATTTTTGCTTTCCAAGCAGTCTTTTCTAGTCCAAAGAATCGTCCTCCTCTCTGACCAATTTAAGGACCAAAAATTCCGTATCAAAAACGCGATAACAATCCATCGAAACTCGTTAGATACACCGTACACTCTAAAATTCCCTTAACACTAACAAGAAAGTCCTTAGCGGAAGAATCTTCCGAAAGCAGCATTCGCAAGCGAAATCTTTCACAAATCACCGACACGCAATCTTCACGACCGCTAATTCCAAACTGTCCACCAACATCCGTATTACATAATACTCGGAAAAATACGTCGGAAGAGGAGAAAGAGCGGTAAGATAATTATACCGTTGCTCCGCTACCTATTCTCGAGGGAAACGTCGGCGCGGCCGCCATAATTTAATACACGTTTTCAGAGCCATTACACAAGAGGCCAGGCACACCGCGAGGAGCGTAGAAACGGCGGCATCACGCGATAAGTCACGAATCAGCGTATCGTTAAATAGTAATGATGTCACGTCGCATCAGGCAAAGCCGTGCGTTACTTGCCGCGCAGCCTTTCATTTCGTGGGCATTTTAAATGCACGCTTCATCGCTTAACCTCAACCCTCCTCCGGACGATTTGTGTCCGACCCTAAACGGTTAAGCGATCAGCACGAGGAAACCGCTCTGGTGTTCGATGAATCGGAACCTTTCTCGTTGGATCCGCGTGACATATGCTCGGCGAGCGTGAAAACACGTCCGCGTGCGCGCGCGTGCGGCCGCAAACCAGACGCAACGCGTCCCTTTAACGAGGCGACAACAAGAACAAGACGCGTTTCGAACGGTCGAACGCGGTAATTGCTCCAGAAAACAATTAGTACGGCCTACCAATTAATTCTCGGAATATTCGTTTCTTCTGTGGTGTTCGAGCTAGGAGTTTCTACACTCCTGTTCTGCCTATGCACGGGTGAAAAGATTGTCCTCTTGTGAAACGGTGATTTTAACGGGTACAGCGTCATGTGGGATTTTCTTTTATATTTTTTAAGGTAGGGAAATGAAGTTTGAGTGTGAGAAGATATTAACCCTTTTGGGACGAGTGTGTCCCACTTGAATACTCGAGCAAAAATTGATCTCTATGTAAGCTTTAAAGAGTATTTTTAATGGACACAGTATAGTAAGGGATTTTCCTTCTTTTTAAAGGGAGGGAAATGAAGATTGAGTGTGAGAAGACATTAACCCTTTCGCGACCTATGGGACGCGGGTGTTCCCCTTGAATACTTGGACAAAAGTTGATCTCCATTTAAGCTTTAAAATAGTATTTTAATGGATACTGTATAATAAAGGATTCTCCTTTATTTTTCTTTTTAATATTTTTGTTGAAAGGTAGGGAAATGAAGTTTGAGTGTAAGAAGACATTAACCCTTTCGTGACCAATGTGTCCCACTTGAATACTCTTGCAAAAATTGATCTCTGTACAACATCCATTACAAACGCAATAATTATTAGATAAATGACAAGTTCTTAAAGAAAAATAATTCGGTCACGAAAGGGTTAATATTTGGGCACTGATAATTTATAGTGGCACAATAAAAAGAGAATAAGAGTGTTTATCAAAGGTATCATTTATACTTACCAAGAAGATATTAATGTGAAATAATAGTAGTAAATAAATTGTTCCTCAAATTGATTTTTTCCACAAGAATTATCGAAACGAAAATGCAGTCGTGCTTTCGATGCGTTTTACTTAACTCCAGATAAACGTAACGGTTTATGCATATTCTTAATTAACCGAAAAGTAGTAAATAAATTGTTCCTCAAATTGATTTTTTCCACAAGAATTATCGAAACGAAAATGCAGCCGTGCTTTCGATGCGTTTTACTTAACTCCAGACAAACGTAACGGTTTATGCATATTCTTAATTAACCGAAAGCAGCGGGAATTTAAATTGAAAGAATAACAGCGAGCCGGTGAAACTCGTTAGATGTTAATTACCCGAAGAATTAACATACCACCATTGTTGGCCTACTGATTAGAAAGAAGATGAAAAAAAGAATAGCTTATGAATTACATCGTACGAATTAATATTAGCGGGTTCAATGAGATACGCCTTAATGGATTAAGAGCGAATGGCTTGATTAATGTAAATCCGTGTCGAACAATTTCATCATAATAGAAACAAAAGGAACCGCAGGAAACTCTCGCTCTCTTCCTTGTTCTTTCGTTTACCTTTGTACTCAGCACGCGCGAATAAATCCCCAGCAAGCGTGGAACAATGGCTAGTAGGTGTATTTTTATTCGTACATTACCATAAGTCGATCGTGTCCTCCTTTCTCAATAGGAAGCACGTAGTGCAGACTGGAAAAGGGAGGAGGATAGAGAGAGATGGAGGCAAGGCGATGATCAGAAACTGCCCACCCATTATTCGAAACCGAAACGTGGGCACAGAGGAGAAAATTTCAATCAATTTACATTTCGCCGTCGTTCATGAACAATGGTGGAAATTTGCCGCAAAATTCTAATATTCAAATTTCATACGTTTCCTTCCGAGGAAAGATTTCTTCCTAGAATTGAATTTCCAATAGGATCTCCTTCGAGATCGTGGTGTTAAAACTTGTCAAAAATGAAATTTGAAATTTACCATAGTAGCAGCATTATCGATTATTTCGTGTTATTGGTAATATTAGAAATGCACGTGCAATATGGAGTCGTTCGTAATCAGATATTTCCAGGAGAAAAATCGATAATTGAATTGTACATACGAGGCAACTTTACGCCACGTTCGATTCGAAGTCTGCTTAATTGAAACAGATTATTTTTATCGGGAAATAACACTGTAATTAACGTGGCTATTCTTAATGAAATTCTATTTAATTTTACTTTCGGCAGGGTACAATTTCATTTTCACCGGTTTCAAATCCGAACGAAATTTCAATTAACTAAATTGCTCGAACTTCGCCACTCGAAAGTTAACCAATTCTTCTTGTCGCTGGGTGCATTATGCACCAATTATATCTACCGTTGTTTAGCGTGAGTATCGAATAAATATCGATTAAGAAACGATATTCTTCTCCATAGGCTAACGTCTCTAATTCGAAACTGCAAGTTTCCAGGCTGAAATCTCCGTAAGCTACACTCGTACAGAGGAAAAACGAAACTATGCGCAGGAGAAAAAGGGAAGAAGAAGAAAAGGACGGGGATGAGAGGAAGATGAAGAGAGACAAAAGAAGGGATGCAAGAGTAAGACGGAGGAGAACCGGCGGTGCAGCGAGGAACTTTTTAAGCAAATTAATCAATATCAACGAGAACAGAAGTTTACGCGAGCTACGGTGGAGAAAAAAGAAAAAATTCCACCGGGCAACATCCGGGCGGACCTCGCTAATTTCTTTAAAGTAGTTTGGCAATTTATTATTTTCCAATTTTCCACGAACTTCCGGCCCGTGCACGCACACTGTCTTCGTGCCTCCCCGCCTTTATTCTATTTCGCTCCTCTATTTTCTTGTCCGACGACGATAGAAAATTTGTCGGGGGAAATTTTCAAACAAACCAAATCCTTCAATTCGCTTTACAACCTTGTTAGAAGGCTAATGAACCTCGTTTTTTATGTTATTTGCCGTGCATCGGTTCCCTTTGTTTTCCTCTTCTTGCGCAAATGCGGGGAAAAATGATTTTTAGTAGGATACGTGTCTTATTTAGCTGTGACTGTCACTTCTTGGATTTTAAAAAAAATTTTTTTGAAACTGCTAAGAAATATTGCCACCATTGCACATACTAATACATTATTCAAACACTTGTACCTTTTCACTAGAAAAATCTTAACACAATTGAACCATTTCACCATTAAAAATACTTAGTTTCACAAGTAAAATAAAATGAGAAATTGAAAAATTGAGAAATCAGTGTGACAATCCTTTTCGCATTTTATCAAACTCTATCCAAAAAAAAAAAAAAAAATGAAACTAAAACCACGGATACTAACAAACAGATCACAACATCCACAAGACAATATTCGAGACCATCCCCGAAAGCAATCGCGTACACCTATCTGCTCAAAAGTTTTCACTCGAACCGTCAAAGGAAGATCATACTCAAAGAAATCCCGATCAAACGTCGTTTGACGTCTCGTCCTGAGAGCAACAGAACCAGCCAAAATTTCAACTCGTCCCACTTGGACTGAGACTGCTCGAGGAACTTCCATTCCTGGCGAGTTTTTCCCCGCTAACGACCGGCGATGTTTGAGCGCGGTAAAAGCCAGCAGCGCGGGATCGCGCAGACGAGGCAAGTTTCGGCTAACAAGGGGCTCCCTGAAAGAGTAGGCAGCACCACGGCTAGGTATGTAAATCTCGTTTCACCGAGGTCGCGCCGCCTCAACCTCTTCCTCTTTTCTCCCTTTCACCCTTCCTCTTTCTCGCTCTTTCTCTCCTTCCACTCTCTCTCTCTCTCTCTCTCTCTCTTTCAACCGCCTCCAGCCGAGCCAGTCCACCCCTGAGTCAGGTTGTTTCGCGGCAGGGGTGGATTTTAACCCTTTTTCCAGCTATCGATTTTCAGCTCGAGACGGATGAGAGAAGGGCCAGGCCGTGTGCCTTCGGCCACTCTGCTTCCACACTCGACGCCACTCGACCGCTTCAACGGCGAGACTCTACCTGGCCACTTGTTCCCTCGCTTTTTTTTCTCCCTCCATCTCCTCCTCGCCCTCACCACCCATGGAGCCGACTCGAGTGGCTCGCCCTCAGGTGAGACGGCGACTTTGTACCCCCGCGAAAACGACCGTCTTCGATCGGGTCACTCGGGGAAACGCTTGCTCAAGCGCATCTCGCGAGCTTAAATTCCGTCATGTGCGGAGAACGCTTGTCTAAGATTCGAGGTGAGACGAAGGATGTTGGCATTGAAGATGAGATAATTTGAATTTCATACTCGTGGGATAGTGTAGGAGTGAGCATTGAAGTGTTATTTCGTATACAGTAGGTTGAGGGATGAATACTTATTTGACTTAGTTTGAAAAAATTCTACTATCAAAAGATTCTTTGGAAATTTCAGCAATCTAAGAGTGCTCTACTTAGCAGCTTCCCAAGAAAATCAGAGCAAGACTTCACCTCAAAACTTGTCGATAGAACGAAAATAATTTAAATTTTCTCGAAAAAATACCACACCTCCAATTACCTCTCAACTCTACTTCACCTCAAACCCCATTCTATCCCAAGGAATTTCTAAAAATCCTCGAAGGCTCGTAGAACGCGCGGACGGGACGATCAATCAACCATCCAGATCCGAATTTCTTTCTTCCATGATAGTGCCACCCGCCCCGTTCGCCGTTGCCCCTGTTCGAGGGTTTATCTTTCGCCGATAGAACGTCGCCTCGGTTGGCTGTGCCGTTGGAGGGCACGCGGGTGCGCGGGGTATTTGATTGATTGCCAGGGTGGAGTCTAACACACGAGGGTGGCTGACTTGCGCAGATTACACACGTACGACTTCCTTGGCCGCGTACGAAGATTCCGCGAAGAAAAAGAGGTCGGCAGTTGGCTGGCTTCGCGGAATGGTTTCTCGCGGAGAGAAGAAACGACCGCGACGAAGGGCGAAAACGGCGTAGTCGTCGGTGAGCAGCGTATGAAACACGTGCACATACATACGGACAGAGACATGTGAACGAACTGGTAGCTTAGCTACCAGGAATTCCGTGTATCGGCGAAAGCAAGCCACGGGAGAAACCGTACAAGTTTTATGGCACACACGTATCGCGCGAGGAGGGTTGCGCGTGTATGCAGCCACACGCGTGCACACCGTGTATCCGAGGGGGTGTGAGGGTTGAGTGCAGGATGGGGGTGGGTGGGCAGAGACCAATCGGAAGCAAGCGTTCTTTATCCGAGCGAGTATCTTGAACGCATGCCTCACGTACGAGGCGTGGTTTGGGGCTACCCTTACTCGAACCTTCGTCGCTTTCTTTTTTCACGGGCGTTGCATTCTCGGTCCCCACCGCCATGCTAATCTGCCTCGAATTCGCGTTCCACGTCGCGACCTGCCTCTCCTGAGTAGTACGTGTTGCTGAAAGGTGTCGAGCAAGTTGCTTTTTTCCTTCTCTTTTTTTTTACGTACTCTTTCGATTTCAGGTTTTGTAATTTACGGTTGCTCGAGCGTGTTTGAGGAGGTTGAATTTTTCGGGTCAGAGAGTTTCTTCGAGGATTCTCGAGGATTTTTCGTGAATAAGAAATTGTAAGGAAAACAAGATTTTCACTTATCAGCCTGCTCACGGTTACGACACTCTGCTCGCGCTACTTCACACTATTGCGCGGTGTTTGCACAGGTGTTCGAACGGTGCAGCGAGCGGCTCTCTCTTTAGCTGACTCCTGCCTTCCGATGGTTTACCAGCCTTAGAATGTGTGCTATCAATTATACGCCGGGTTTCGAGTGCCACGGTGTTACGTAAGGCTGGTCGGTTTATATTAATAATTGCTCGTGAGCTGAATTAGTAATCGTTGTTAGAAATCCTTGCAGTATTGATTACGTTATGTTAGATACTTCAAGTTGATTTTTCGGTAGCAAACATTTTTGTTTCGTATCTTTTGTTGATATTAATTTCATAACGTTCTTTTTTTCAATGTGCCAAAGATGATGAATTTTCTTTTCTTAACCCTTTGACAGGTATTTATTTAACAATTACGTTGGGTATGATCATTCTTAAAACAGAGGATACACGACCCTACGTCATAGTTATGACAGTAATATCTCGTCCCCTTTTAACTTTCCTCCTAAGAAAGTTGAACTGTCGAAGGGTTAACAAAATTATTTCCTACGTGTACAGAAATTAGTTTCCCATTATTCGTAGTGCTGAAACGTATGCTTCTTCAAGAATAGAAAATAGAGAAAAATATTGTGTGAAACACTACCACGAATATTAAAGAGTTTTATTTCAAATAAAAAAAAATTTAACGTCTACAAATTCCACCTCTTCATCCCTACGTAATAAGTATAACAAGCCTAATCAGCTTGCACAAATCCCATTACGCTACCCCAAACCGTTCCAAAGAAGAAAGGAAAATCTCCAGCGTCTGAGATGTTCGTTTTCCGGCGATCGTAACGCCAATTTCCTCGGCGTTTTAATTGCGAGAGGGAGAGGAAACGCGATCGCTGCGAAACGGTTGAATTTCAACGAATGCTGTTAGAGGTGTACACACACGGGTGCGTGTGCACATGCCGCGGCCAAATTGCCGGCCGTTCCTTTTTGCCCGGCTGGAAAAATTGGCAAAGGCAGTCGGTACGCCTCCTCCTGCAATATGTAAAATAATGACGGCCGCCTGAAAGGAATGCATAATGAGAGATATCTCTCGACTCGTGCACCGGCTCCGAGGCGCTTCCACCCTTCGCCTCTCCACCCACCCACGTGTTTATCAGCATACGAGCATGCATTATCGTTACGTCGTGAACACGCGTGCGCATGACGAGTGCTACCGTACGGAAATTTCACGGAAATTTCGAAATCGCACCCGCCTCGTTCGTCTTACGGCCACCTTATTCTTTGGTGCTTCTCGAAGTGAATATGTATACTATGTCTCATGTATCTGGTGAATTAGATGTTAGTTCGTTGAACGATTGATTACAGTATTCTCATATTGGATTTGGAATTTTTATTATTATTACTATTATTTATTATAGACGAGATAAAGTCTCATTGGAGCTCAAAAGGGGGTAAAATTTTTATACAAGATCATGGTACACTTGTAAAGCAATTTGCAACCAACAGAGAAATCCTAAATATATAATACTAATTATTAGGTCATTCTATGAATTCGTGTCGAATTTTATAATTTAGATCAATATTTCCAACGATTCTTTAAATTTGATAAAGAAAACGTAGGCGCCTTCTTCATTTCACAACTCTTTTCTATTTTTCTTTTTTTCGTAAGATCATTATGTCGTCGCTGTAGTATTTTCTTGGATTTTCATTAAAATATTTTTCGCATTCGGCACGAACTTAAGGGATGGCCTAATAATTGTTCTATTATTTTATCTCACTTTTTCATTAAAATTTTTAACAAACAAAACTTGATACATAGAAATCGCAAATGTACCAATAAGTTATTTAGCTACACCGTTATTTCGTCCAATATTTTCATTGAAATTTCGTTAAACCATCTTGAACTTCCTTTCCTCGAATCTTCGCTGCAGCTTCCTGCAAAGAACGCGCTATTCACCTGTGATTAATGTATTTCAATACGACGAAGTCGTGATGCTCTGATCGATGGCCGATGCAAAAAACAAAGTGTTTCTCGCTTTTTCCACGGTGACGACGCGATTTCGTATAGAGCGTACGACGATACTTTCACGAAGAACGTACCGTGACAGACGCCTTGATTGATAATTAACCGACAGACGGGGCAAATGATAGGATGCTGAAGAAACGACAAGATCGTTAAGTTGTCCGAGTATCGGACGGCAAACGACCCGGGAATTATGGTCGCGTCGTCGTTGCACTTTCTGCCGCGCCACGTGTAATTATTTCCACCGTTTGCACGACTTGTATTCATTGTTTTTAATTACCTCGAAATGAGAAGGTGATCCAAGCCAGATAGGCGTGCACCTTGTTAGGCGGTGCAGACGTTTCATTTTTTTTCCCGACTTCTTCGAGCGTGGACTACTATTTTTTCTTTTCTCTCGATACATCTCCCGGTCGTTTTGCTATCGGAAAGATTAAAAATTCCACTCTCCCTTGATAGATGTTCCATTCTTCTCCCTTCGTAGGTTTGTCGCGAGAAAAATGAGAATTTCCCAGCAATGCTGTGTCTTTATTCTCTCCAAATTGACTTGGAACGATTTCTACTATTTAAATGTTATCGATAAATTTTAGGATCTCTGATGTTAGA
The DNA here is from genome assembly GCF_001263275.1 of Habropoda laboriosa. NCBI lineage: Eukaryota > Metazoa > Arthropoda > Insecta > Hymenoptera > Apidae > Habropoda > Habropoda laboriosa. The sequence continues at coordinate 1,314,171 of NW_017100724.1, read as the reverse complement.
TAAACTTTTCATATTTGCTACTTCGGCACATTTTCAAGAAACGAAGCAAAAAATATTAATTTATTTACAATAGCAAAAATTACTATTTTTGGTCCATCTCTAGATTCTCTTCAACCCTCCCGAAAACCGAGATACTCGTCGAACGGCAAAAAAAAACCATTACCGCGAAATAATCCCTTAAAACTTATCCCCATAAAGCGAACTTAAAATTCTGCGCAACATCCACCGTTAAGGTTCCGGCCGCGACGCAACAGGAAGCGGCAGGAAAGAAGGGAAGAAGGTTCGCGTAGTTGATAGCGTCCGCGACGCAATCGCGGCCTCGAAAAGCCGGGAGAGCATCGTCTGGTAACGATTTCCCGATAGCTGGTCCGCTGGAGGCCTCGAGGAGCGCGCATCGATTATTCCAAAAGGGCGAGCTCTCTCTTCCTTCGTTCGTTCGTTGAGGAATCGTTGGAAGAGAGCTGAGGGCACCTGTACGTGCACGTAAGCCAGATAAATCTCGGGGCGAATCTCGATGCAGGAAGAAGAGGGAGGGGTTGTAACACAGGCCCGTCCTATATGTATGGTAATATCGACAGGGAGGTCCCGGCGATCCAATAGCTCGCTATCGCGCGCGTATTATGCGGTGGCGCCGAAAAAACGAGCACAGAGGAACGGAAGCGGAGGAATAAGGGTGGTTCTGGTCGCGTCGCAGCCAGAGGAAGTGGAGGGCACGCGGCAGACAGGACGAGGACGAGGAGAAAGACGAAGGAGAAGAAAGGGGTAGAAACAATAGGGGAAGAATAACAGAGAAAAAGGGAGACAGAGATCGAGGAGAAAGACGAAGGAGAAGAAAGGGGTAGAAACAATAGGGGAAGAATAACAGAGAAAAAGAGAGACAGAGATGCTCGGCGTTTCTTCGCCAGTTCCGTTCCTCTCTGTGACGTCGTCAAACTTGGCGGCAAGTTACGGCACGACAGAGGTCCTCGACACAGAGGAAGACGAACAACCGTAGAGGAAGAAAGGAGAACCAGAAGAGAAACGGGTGGCAGTGGTAGAAATGGAAACGAAAGGTAAGAGAGCGAAGGAGAAACAGATAGGAGAGGGTGAGAACACGGAGCGGTGGTTGAAGGAAAAAGAAAGAGGGCAAAAGAGAGTAGAGCGAGGGGGAGGAAGTGGTATGGGAGGGAGGGAAAGAACATCTCTCGGTTCTCTCTGGAAAGCATAGAGGAGAGTAGTGAGTCGGCGTCGCCCGGGCAACGGCTCTGCCACCTTATTGGATATGTTGAGCAATTTATTTTATTTTTCCCCACTCCCTCCCCACCGTAGAGTGGCGGAGGGCGGAAAAGAGAGCGAGTCGCGGAGTCGTGCGGCTAGCGAAAAAGAGAGAAAAGAACGGGAAGAACGCTGGGGGAGAACCACCCTCCACCTACTCATTCTCTCTCTCTCTCTCTCTACGTCGACTACTACCCTCCGCGCGCACACATCGACGCCATTTTCCAATATCGCGTCAAGCGTTCGCCTGCTCGCTCGCTCGTTCGCTCGACTCGCTCTCTCCTACACGGCTCGCCTCGCTTTTTCGATCTCGCTCCTACGCTCTTTTCTCGCCGGGGGGAGGAAAGAGAGAATGCACGGGTAGAGAGGCACGAAACGAGAAAAAGGGGGTTGGGTGGTGGTAGCCTGGCCGGGCTCTGCGATGGAACGAGAGGAAAAGAGGAAAAGAGTGGAAGAGAAGAGAGAGGGAGGAGAAGAGGGAACAGAACAGCGTGGAGCGTAGTAGCTTCGAACGGAGGAACGGAGCGAGGTTAGGTGAGAACCGTACGTTCCTCCACCCGTAAATTGGCAATATTCATGCCGGGCCGCGTACACGGCTTCGGGGGGTGGGCTGACTCGGAGGAGAGGGGTGGTTGGGCTGCACAACCGATTCCCATAGCCCCGGGCCGCACCCGCGAAAGCGCTCACCTAGACAGTTCGTTCGTTATTTTTACGCCCCTGCCGGAATGAGGATAAAGCCACGGTAACCGCGCGCCCTCCCAACCCCTTTTGCCGCCCTCCGCGCCTTCGCGACGGTTCCTTCTCTCCCTCTAAACGCGGCTGTTGCTCGGGCACCGCCGATGGAAATTCCTTTTTTCTTCCTCTTTTTCCACCTTTTTCCTCCCTTGTCTTTTTCTGCTTCGTGCTTTCTTCCTTTCTTTTTCTTCTTTTACAACGACCACCACGACGACGACGACGACGATTGCTTTTTTTTCTTGTTCGATCGCGGTGTCGTGCCGGCTCCTTTCAGACACTCTTGAGGCTACTGTGTTTTTGCCGCGCGGCTAGGTGGTCGTTTGTCTTGCTGAACTGGAGGGTGGGAATGCTTGTTCGGTTAGGTGGATGCTGAGAGGGAATAGAGTTGAAAATGAAGACTGGATGATTTCTAGGTGGTTTCAGCGGGGGCAGTTGATTTGCTTAGGAATTTTTGGGATTAAATGGCGAGATGATTGTAAGAACGATTATCGCGTAGTTTCCTTTCTCTTGTTTCGTAAGAACTTAAGCTCGTACATCGTGAAGCGTAACACGAGGACGTAACGTTTATTAGAGCATAATGAAACCTCTTTAAAAACTGAAGTACTTTCTTTTCTATAGCAAAAAGGAAACACATCTTGCTATACTAAACACACACAAAAACAAACCTCCGTTGAGACGAAGAAACTTACTACAATGTTACACTTGTTTCTTAGTGGTTCCATTCAATAACCGTTCCTTTTCAAAAGCAGTGTCTAATTGGTCACTAATCGTTAAGAATAAACGCTTGGCAACCCTTTCATCCCTCGACTTAAAAAATCAGCGTCTCGAGTGTTTATCTTGGAAACTGTGCCACGACTGACAGAAACTTCGAACCAGAATTTCACAAACAGTAAATTAATAGAACGATCGTAACAAGGCTAATCGTTGCACAACATCTAAAGAGGGGAGGGTGCGCGCAGAGGTTTCGGTAAGCCTTCAATTAATGCGAACTTCTTTCGGTAAAAATCGCTTTAAAATTACTTGGCACCATCGTGCTCGAGCCGTGGCCAACCCCCCCTGCAGCAACCTCGTCGCTGTATGCCACCCTCGGCTGAGCCCCAGGAAGCGAGGAAGCCGGGGGGCGGCTTTAGAAGTTCGAGCGGTATTCCAACTTTTAAAATATGTCAAATTATTTTCCTTTCAGAGGAGCTGTCGTCTAAATACATTTCCATCTTTCCCGATGTATTTAAATACACGGGGCTGAAACCGTGCGACCGTGAATACACGCGGCCCCGCGCAAACCTGCGAACGCTGTCGATGCGAAATTATTTCGCGTCTGACAGCCAACCCGCGAGTATCGAGGAAATAGCTTGGATTACAGATTTCCCTGACACTATTCGCCGGAAAAATTTAGTTTCACATTTCCGAGTCTGTATTGTGATTTTCCTCTCGAGTGTCTTCCATTTTTTTCTTATTTCAGTGTACAAGTTAGAATTGAACGATACAGATCGAACCTTTATGCGGATGGAAACTTTTGTAACTCAGTGTTTATCATATAAATCGGACTTTTTGAAGTTCTTGTAATTGAGCTCACGTTGCTTGTTGCAAACTCGATTGTAATTGAAACTTCAATCGCGAAATATTTTGAATAATATTTTTGTAAAGAGAATTACGAAATCTGTCGATCTGGTTGCGAATCTCTGTTACTTTCATCAAGACATGTAATCATCTTCTAGCCGAAGAAATCCACTCGATAGAAATGACAGCAAACGCTAACAAAACTGGAGCAACTTCAAACGACCTTCAAACGCAGCTTCGAAGCCCTCTACCACCATCGTCCAAAGATGAAGGCTAGAAAAAGCAGAAAGGTATCCAGCAGAATGTAAAGAGAAGGAAGGACAATGAAGCTCATAGGCTCGCGTCCAAACGTCTCTTTGGTGCGTCAATCTGAATGACGCAGCGCGAAGAGGAGGAGCAAGATAAAGGGACGAGAGAAGAAGAAGAGAAAGAAGAAGATAGAGAGAGAGAGTGAACGACTTCCATCTCAATTACAGCAAAAATTCTGTCGAACAGAATTCCCCGGAGCGCCGGCACCGATTTCAAGCGGCGCTCAAGAAACTCATTTCATAGCGTCGCGCTCGGCCCGAAAAAAGAAGAATAAGAGAAAGCAAGAGGAGGAGTAGGAAGAGGAAGAGAAGCGAAGAAGAAGAAGAGGAAGAGCGAAGTCCGGAGCGACAATCACTTTAAACGGTCCCGCGTTTCTTCGAGCGGCGGCCGATTAAAACGTTTCCCGATGCTTGCGCGCGGAATTTTCAAGTGAGCACTTTCATTAAAAGCACGACGACGATAACGACACCTCTCTACCCGGCCAGTTTTATTCGACGGCCTGGTCGACATGGGACACGTGGACCAGTGAAACGCCGCCTCTCGTCTTTACCCATGACGCCAATTCAACGGGACATGCCAGCTGGAATTTTCTTTCGTTCGAGGTGCTGAAAGACACGCTCTCTCTCTCGTGTAATTCGCGGAGAGGCGAGTGTAGAGATTCTGTCTGGTTTCTTTTGTGCCGTCTTTGAGTCAGGGAAGAAAGGGTTGACTATGGCGGGGTTGTGGAGGAATAGAAGAGTGAAGGGGTGGGAATGTTTAGCAGCGATTTGTATAAAGAATGACCCGATGAGTTCGGTAGAATGACGATGCTGGATTTAAGTGATTAGAGGTTTATCGGGGCTGTGATGGGGGACCTGGAAATTGATTTTGTTGTGTGTTCTTTTTATTTCGGGGTATTTTATGTGAACGCGAAATTTATTGTACGTTTCAAGTGATTTTGCACGGTCAACTTTTGAAGGAAAAGAAAGGAGTAATTAAAAAAGTCTTCTACACTTAAAACTAATTGTAGGAATTGTGTTATTTCTACTGGGTTATTATTGTTGTTTGTTTGATTATTTATATTAATGGACTTGCAACTAGAATTGGAGTGGTGATTGAGCAAGTGCCAATTGGAGAGACAAGAAGAGAGCACAAGACAAGAAGAAGAATTGTGTTAAGACATATTGTCAAATATTCTATTAAACGTTTCCCCAGATCTTTTATAAACATTCCCGCAATAATTTATCAAGGTTTATTCCATGACTGCTACGAAACACGGTAAAACTTCATAATACCAAGAACAATTACAAATAAATTATCGAAGAAAAAAGATATTCCCAAAATACAGCAAATCTCTATCTCTCTCAGTATCACCCTATTCCGCACCAAGCAAGTTGATCCTCTCCATCCCTCTTCTCCAGGTAAAAGGCTGCTAGGCTATCCACGCAATTACATTACGCACGAAGCGACAACTCTTTGTGCCAGGCTGGATATCAAAGTTCGACACGCGCACCTCCCTCACCCTCTCTACATGCGAACCAATAGAGTCTTTACCTTTCCGCCACTCTATATCCGCCACTGTTCGCGACGCTGTTCTTCCGCCGGCTGAAAGTAGCCCCCGTTCCAGCACCCTTTCTCCACCCTTCGTTCCACGGCATCCTTTCTTCCTATCTCTCGCTTCGATCGGCTCCTTCCGCGGAAAGAGAGAAAGAGAAAGGAGGACACGGGGAGAGGAGACAATTTCTCGCGGCGCCGTTTCCTCGCCTCCGCCTTCGATCCGCCGTTTTATACGACAGACGACGCGCAGCCTGTGTGCACGGCAATAAATTGCTCGCGAACTAACCCGTCCTTTGTGACGCGAGTAGTTTTTACGTAGGCGAAGGGTGCCTCCGCGACAGGAACATGCGGAAGGAAGCTCGAACTTGACTGAGGGAGATAGACAGATCGAGAGAGGCGTGTATGCACGGATTTTTTGTTATTTTATACAGCGTCGAAGGATAAGGTGAATTTAAGCTTGTTTCCAAATTGGAGGAATGGTTAATACGAGGGACTGTTTTCTGGGTTTCATTGATCAAGGTAGAAACGTGGAGTGAAAGAGTCTTAATTGCAGATTGGAGACAGAAGGTTCCCATGAGAATATTGTTGGAAGAAGAGAATATACTCTCGAAATGTTTCCTTAATCTCCCATTCGAGACTGTAGCAATAGCAAAAATTAAGCAATTCTGCTTGGTACAAAATTTCAAGAAGAGACAGACAATCCTTCCCTCGAAATAATGAAAAAAGAAAATTAGAGAAAAAAGAGATAAAGGGGAAAGAAATTAGAAGACACGAAGATTCGACAGTTATCCTTCATCTTCGTCGCAACTCGCAGACCCAAAGAGACCAGAGGTGAACACTGTTCCACGGCGGCCCGGCGAGAAAGGAGTAGAAAATCAGCGTCCCATAACATCGAGAGTTACCTACACGTAGTTGGTCGTGGCGCGCGAGAAAAGCAGTTAGCTTTATTGCGAGCGAACGAGCGAGCTAGAACGCGCGCGGCAGTTTTTAATATCGCTTTGGCGCGGCCGCGTCTGCCAACTGACAAAAGGAGGAAAAAAGGAAGAAGAGGCGTTAATGGAGAACGTTTCCGCTCTAACGAGCATGGAGAAAGGGGGGAAAAAGGAGGGTTGGTGGTGGAAAGAGAGGGAAGGGTGAAACGGGCCAAGACTACACCGGTCGGGGGCTGCGGAAAGGGGTGGAACCCTGGCGCCTACTTGCTGCCCACCAGACATGCTCGCCAGACCGTATGGTTTTTGTGCGACGAGAAGCGGAAGAAGGAGGTACAATAAGAATGCACGGAGCTTCCTCGTCCGGGGAAGTTTGGCAGAGGGCGAGGACACGGCCGGTTATCGTTCCTTCAAGGTGGAGAGAGGAGTAGAGAGAGAATGCCGTGAGTCACGGTGCTCCGTTTGGCCAGACTGGTCCTCCTTCGCTGGCGCGCGTGCTACCTATGGGTCACTGAGCAATTTTTTCACTTCGCTGGCTTGAAAGACGATGATGGCCAGCGATGGATTCGGCAAGCGTGAGCTTGTTTCTTCCTTTCGATTAAAGAGTTCAGGTGCCTTTGTCTCGCCTCTTTCTTTTTTATTTCTACGTACTGGGTGTCCCGTATAAGTGTTTGCCATGAAATTTTCGGTTTTGGCATGGATTTGAAGAAAAATTGTTTTCGACAGAAGTTGAAGTGTATTTAACTATATGAGAGTTCCTTGTTTAGGTGCCTTTGTTTTTCGTTATTTTTACATACAGGGTGTCCCATATAAGTGTTACGAAATTTCAGGACTCCCCTTTTACGAAATTTCTGAAAAATTGTTTTCGACAGAAATTAAAGTGTATTTAAGTATACCAGAGTTCCTTTACCTGCATTTCTTGGGAGATAAGAATGTTACCTTTTGTGGTTTATATAACAATATAACATTGTTTTAGTATTTGTTGTTAGAAAGAATCGCATAGGTTATAAAAAAACACAGATAACGTATAAAAGAATCTTTGCAACCTGTTCTGAAGCAAATGCTTCGATATACCGTAACATTTCTATATATCACTTGAGTTACTTTTGCACCTTAGAAATTCATTGAAAAAACAATTCCGCTTCTGAATTGAGCGACCTCTCAGTATTCTCGTTTACCGACAATTCAATCGAAACGAACCTCTATTATCCACATTTAATGTCCAATCTAACGAACCTTAATGCAAAGTAATTCCAGATGTTCCAACTTATCGAATGGGCATTTGACAATTAATAAATCTGGAACGTTACCTCAATGCGGAACGTTAACGTTTCATTAGCACTTTTACAGCCCGAGGACAATAATTGCACACGCTGCCTTTATTTATGGCAGAAGAAGACCTGGATATTTTCTGCATCCTGCACCAAGAAATCTCTTATCTGCAGTCTCACCGCGCCTTCTTCCCCCTTTAATCACTCCATTACTTGCTACGTTTAAACTTGCGCTAATCAATCTCGAAACCTGTTTCCCATACTCGAGAACCAATATCTATCAATCATTGGAAGGCACCGATCTGCGAAAAATATGAATTCCAAAGATTTTGCGGAGCAAGGCCAAAATAAACGAGGATCGTAAAATGAGAGGAGCATAAAGCGATCAGATTAATCGAGGTGGCTCTCTTGTGCTGTGCAAACAAGTCTTTCGGGTGAATGGTTACACGTGAAATTCAATTTGACGAGAATTAAACTTTACGACATTGCTACGCGTAATTAAAACTAACTGAAATATTACGTAATCCCTTTTACTGCCCCCCTCGGCGAAAACGGATTAAAATTATCTTTTCTGAAAAGAAAAGAAAAAAGAAGAAGATAGGAAACTCCTCTTTTCGCAAATTCGCGTAATCTCGATAAAAAATTGAAAATTTCTTTCCTTTACTTAACGCTGAAATGCAAGATCATTTTGTAAAATAATTCTCGCAAAATTTTTATCGTTCTTGAGGCATAGGAAATAAGAAAATTGAATTAAACAGCAATTATTAGGTGTACAAATTAATTCGGTGCCTTTTTTCACAAAAAGCTTTGAAGACTATATCAACCCAAAGCAGCCACAATTCTTCAGAGACGGAATTCGTCAGTTACTCGATAAATGGAAGAAGGTCATCCAAAATAATGGAGACTCTTTTTATCAACTCAAAACAGCCACAATTCTTCAGAGACGGAATTCGTCAGTTACTCGATAAATGGAAGAAGGTCATCCAAAATAATGGAGACTCTTTTTAACATTAAACTTGTGTTCGGTCTTTTGTAAATAAATATTAAAATTTGTGAGAGAAGGCACCGAATTAATTTGTACATCTAATAAAAAAAAACAAGGTTTGTTTTACGAAGAGAAACTTCCTCTAACCCTTTGTTTCTCCCTTCACCAGAGCTCGTAGCGTATTTATCGATACGCACTCTTAGATCTCGCCGGAATTTTTCGGATGCAACGGTTAAAACTGTGGTGCACGCTGGTCTATAATTAAAATTATGGACTCTATGATTGAAAGGTTGAAGCAACCCGCAATTATCCTTAAGATAACCATTAAGCTGATAGATCTTAATAGTATCTTTTAAAAATGATATAATAACAGGGAAACATTAAAATGTACTTGTCCCACGGTTTTTGCGCCGCGAAACTCATATCAGATTTCACCTGCGAGCCGCAATTATATTTGCATTGCATTGTGCGTAAAGACTGGCTCGACACCAAAGATCCCTCTCTCTCTCTCTCTCTCTCTCTCTCTCTCTGGTGCAACAAAAATCCGTAGAAAAAAAGGAAAAAAAAGAAAACCTGTATATAAACTGTTGCGCAATTTACTACAATTATTCCCTTAAGGAACTGAAACGACGTGAAAAAGGGGTTTGATGGTCGATTAAATGAGAAGTGAAACTTTAAATACAGGTATGACTGAGGTTTTACAGCATTTATTATTTTAAATGTGCAAAAAGTGGATCGTAAGGAAATAAGAACGTCTTAGAGATATAAAACGACGCTCGGTGGATTATACGAATGAATGTTATTTCACTCTTTACCATTTCGCTAATATAGCAAGATCAAAGTAAAATCTTAATCTTCTATTTCATTAAATCCCATGATATAGTGTCTATAAATTAAGAAACACATTTTCTGTCTGATATAAGAGTTATTCTATTAAATCTCTGAAAAAAAAAAAAACGAATTTGCATAACTATAATTTATCGACGGGAAGAAAAACTGTAATTATCCATTTACGAAAGTTCTCTCTTACGTTCTCCCAGCTTATTGACAATTACAGGTAAAATTGAATTTCTCAAATGTACGTTAACCTTGGAAAATTTGGTCCGCGTCGTTTAATTTTGAAAAAATTCGTCAAATCAAGCAAGAGTATTCTAGATAGTGCGCGTGTAAGGACACTGATACACGCGTAATTCGAAACATTCGCTCCCTTTCACGATAGCGGTTGCCACTTAGGCCACAATTCCGTCGCATCCAGCAGAATCTTCGAGGAGCATAGGAAGATCGTGTTCCTTTATCGGCGTAAGTCATCGCGTCGTGAGATCAAAGAAATGATAAATGGGTTCTGTTCTGTAACGTCCTTTGAAAGAGAAATTTCTTGCATTATCGTCTCGATCTTCTTTCATTCCACTTTACAGAAAGCCCGTGAGTTCCAGCGAAATATGTGCTGAAGGATATCCGCGCACCCTTTGATCTCCGATAAAATATTAAGAATTAACGTCATGTCCCTGTTTGTCTTGTTCAAAATGTACACACATACATGCTGCCGATCGATAATTTCGCTTGCAAATAATGCCGAGCAATTAATTACAGATATTCATAAATCGCGATTAAAATTTCATCCCTTATCGATTGCACCGGTTGTTCTCGCGCGTTATGCTACAATGTCCCCCCTACCGCGTTTAATCTGAAGACACTTTCATTTACATTGCAGTGTGAATTCATTTTCAGAAAATTTAAATTTATGTTCCCATGAAAATTAATGCTCTGTTAATATCGACATCAGCCGCGCGTATTTTCGGTCCTTTTTATTTAGGCGCGGGAATAAATCGGTGCACATTAATTGCCGAATCGTTCAAATATTAACAGCCTCGAGTGAAAAATTGTATTTCATCTCGAAAACTATTTTTCTGTACGAAGATAGTCGTTTCCTTAATTTCTACCGAAATGGAATGAAATTCTGTGCAAATCAACCGAGAAATGAATTTATCACATAAAGAAAATTTGATGAAATTCCTCCCTTTTAAGTTGCCCAAGAAATTTCACTTAAAAACCTTCTTTCGATCAATTTCGGAATTATCCTCTCATTTGTATTTCCAAAAAGAAGAAAGAAGATATTTTCGAGGATCGGTCACCTGCGTTCAACTTGCTTCACCGAATATATTTTCCAATTTAACCCAACAGTTACGTTCACCCAAGACGGCAAGAACAGACAAAAGCAGGAAGCAAAAAGAGGTAGAAAAGCAACTGAAAAAAAGTGATACGAACCGTTCCATTTACGACGAGTTTGGGTGAGTCTCGAATCTGTTGGATTCCACGAGGTCGAAGGAGGGCCGGGAACGAGGGGTGAGTTCGGCGGAGGCTTTAAATCCAATCCCGCCACGCGGATTAATAAAAGGATTCACGGAGTTTAGGCCGCTCTTATTACTTCGGCTTTCTTGGGCCTCCGGAGAAAAAGAGAGACGGTCTCCACCCCAACTCCGGCTGTCTTTATCCGTCAATATTAGTAACAGTGCTGTGTACCGCATTTAAGGACGTGTTTACAGGACCTTGGAGCCTGTCCTCCGCTGTACAAAGCCGGAAGTTACATTATTAAAGCGATATTAGCCGCGGATATTGGAGAGGAGAGAGAGGCTGAGCGAGGAATTTAAATGTATTTTCGATAATAAAAGAGAATAACCCGGGGAACTTTTAATTATG
>NW_017100724.1:1267557-1302718 GCF_001263275.1 Habropoda laboriosa | reverse complement strand
TTATGGGACTCTACGGTTCCTTTCAGGTTTTTTTTACATAACTCGGTAACGGAGATCTTAACCCTAGAATAATCGTTTTTATTGGGAAATTGCTCAAGTTACAAGCTGAATTTTATATATTATTAGATTCGTTTGCATAATAATAGCTTGAGATATTGAAGGATACTCTTCGAGACAGGCGTTGCAATCATATTAAAATTGAGTCGTTCGTTTATGATAAAGAAAATTGGTATTAATACAGAAAATGTCATTTTGTAATCTTTGATATTTCTAGTCTATTTATCAGTTATATTCTGTAATTAAAATATTTTTCGTACCTTAACATTCTTATCACAAATATCTACGCACAATCTAAAATAGAACGACCAGAAATGAACTTCACTAAAAATATCAAAACTGTCATTTTATAATTTTGAATACTTCTTATCAGTCTATCGATCATTTTGCAGTGAAAATATTTTCGGTACGTTAACATTCTTACTACAAACATTTACATACATTCTACTGAATAAAATTTTCACATAAATGCGCAGTGCTGAACTTAGAACCACCGAAATTTTTTCACAAAATTTCTGAAAGCTTCCATCTTCGTGCCTACGAGACGCAGAAATCAATAATCGTGGATTTTCCGCAGTGAAAACAATCGAACGGGACATTTCCGCGGTGAGTCGAGCACAGCTGCAAAGAATCGAGCCGGCGAATCGATTAAATCCAATTTAGCAGCGGTACGAAAACGGAGCGAAAAGACGCGCGGACAATGAACGACTCGCGATCGAGCGCGCGATTCCCTCGAATCGATTAAACGTTCGGTGCACCGTGAAGGGAATACTTGCTAGCAATTAGCCGGAGCGCTAAATGCCTTCTAGTTAATCCAGGGGCCGCAAGAAATCGACGTCTGGAACGGCGACGACGTTGAGGAAGTAGGAAAAGAACGCGGAGCCTCCTGTTAATGGCTTTCGCCTTGTCACTACCTGTATCCGATGGAATAAAATTCGTTCCTTGTACGCGTCGCATTCTCACGATCGCGTTTCAGAGCCACCTCCTCCCAACCCTTCTCCGCTCTGGTTTGAAAAAAAAAAAAATATATCTGGCCAGGAACGATCGATCGAACGTTAAATTGAATTCGTACGTGGGAACGTAAGTTGCGTTCAACTCGCTCGAATTTCTCCCTTATTTGTTGTTCAATTTTTAAAATTTTTTAATTTTCTTTTCGTTGCGTCCCGTTAAACGCTCGCGTTACGTACATTTTTACAAACGTGGCGGCGTTATTTCTCCGCGAGTAAGGGGCATTTTTTTCTTTTTTCTTTCCCCGGGCAAAGTTTATAACGAATAACGAGACAGATGTTGAACAAATTTTCATGCATTTCTTGCGCGAAGCGTTGAAAAACTTCCGTTAAACGAATCAACTTCGCTACGCAATTTTAACGAGCAAATTTAGCCGTGCTACTCGTCACAACATTCTCGATGCTCGCTTTCTGGTGTAGACTTGAGCAATTACTATAAGTCACGAGAGTAGTGTATCCTATTTGGTTTTCGGTGACGGGAAGTATTTGAAGTTTAGTTCCCTGTACTTTCTTGCGAGGGAAATGTGTAATATTCTGTGATGTGCGGGTAATTTAGGGGCGCTCGTTGGTATCGTGAGTTTTAAAGCACAGATTTTTTTAACAGTGAGATAAAACGAGGAAGGATAATGTAATTTGCGGGTCGAAATGTAGAAATCTTTGGAAAAATTAATAAACCTTCTCATATCAGCAACATCTACTTTGATAATTGTACTGAATTATTGCGTATATCGTATATCGTACTGAAAAATATTCTATTCAATTGTCAACAATACCACTTTTTAAAACAAATGTTTTTCTAATCTACAGCTAGACGTATTTCTTTAAACTTTTAATTTACATCCCGGAATAAGTGAACAAACTCCAAGTCTTGATAATTGTATTAAATTATTGCATACAGTGTACTAAAAAATATTCGATTTAATTCCCAGTTATCAATTATCTAGCTAGATTTAGTTATTTCTTTAAACTTCCCATTTAATAATTGTACTAAATTATTGCATGTATCGTAAATTGTACTGAAAAATGTTCGACCCAATTCTCAACTCTTTCCAAAAAAAAAAAAAATTAATTCTAATCTCAAGCTAGACATACTTCTTCAAACATATTCCCATTTACATCCGAGAATAAACGAACAAGGTCCAAGCTTAATGCAAGTAACTAATCACCAACATCTCCATTTAGAAAAGAGAAAGCTTACAAACCTTCCACCGACCAATGCACACGAGAACGGTAATGCATCGTCGAACCAACTCGTGCAAAGCCCTCTCAAGATTCCACTCGTGGAGCCCATAAACGAATCCCCTGACCGGGACTCAAGCCCGAAAGCGCGTCGAGCTCGCGGAACGTTATCAAAACACGCCACACGCGGAGCCGCGTCAACGAAATTTCATTAGCGACACGTGGCGAAGGAACGAGCAAAAGGGAGAGAGAGTGAGGAGAAATTCGTTGCAGTAGAATCTGCTTATTCAGCCTGTACCGCGTATTCGAGGCTCTCTAAACACGTAGCTGGACCGTGATATTCGCCTTGTAATTCGCCCGGCCAGATTTACCTTATACCCTTCGCTACGCTCTTCGTTTACATCTCGTTATACGTGCCTGAGAATATTTATTTACTCGCTCCTTCTCCGTTCCATCGTTCCCTGTCTCGTCTCTGTTCCGTTGTCCGCCGCAGTTTCTCGGAAAACCCGCCACAATCGACACGAAGAAGCCTCGAACTGCCTTCTTACCGCCCATCATTATGGTCATTCGCCGTAGAGACCGCAGAAAAGTTCGAGCAAACTTTTCGCAGACTCCCGCACGAAACGTGGCTGAAAACGTCCCGTCCGTGACCTTTCCCATCGGTTCTTAGTCGATTTCTTTTTCTGTGAATTTTGCGATGGATTTTATGTTCGCAACGGTGAGAGGACGGTGTGACCCACGGTGGGTCATTGAGTGACGCTTTTATTCGACGGTCTGACCCATGGTGGGTCATCGAGGGATGCTCTTGTTTGTCAACGTGACCCACCGTGGGTCATCGAGTGACGCTTTTATTTTCAGTCGTGACCCACTGTGGGTCATTTCAGAATAGACGATAGAAAAGATTGAATAAATGGTGTGACCCACCGGTGAGTCACGCGTATATTTAACAGGTGAAAAGATTAGAAATTAAGTACGTATTAATGATGATAAATATTTCGGTAAAATTGAATTCTCTGGTCATGATAAACGCCAACAGTAGCGAACGTTTCCTGAATTTCGCTTCCGTCCTAAATGCGTTAAGTTCGAAACACACGAGTTTTGGTACTACTGTCATTCGGGGATTTTTTATTTCTCTCGAAATAAAGTTATTCCCCTGAATGGCGAGCGTTTCGTCCTCCTAAAGGTGTTAACCTCGGAGTACACAAATTTTATACCAGCAACGAGACTTTAAGAATTTCTTATTTTTCCCAAAAACCAGGCAAACAATCGAAAACTTTATTCCACAATTTTTTACGAAGAATCGCATCCTTATCGGTTCGCCGCCGAAATCAGCTCGGTTCATCGAATCGCGAACGATTAACTGGTGCACTCGTTCCGCGCGATAAACAACAAGATTTCGCTACGAGACACGGCCCCGGTAATTGACAACTGGTAATTATTAAGGTCTGACGGACGGCGAGGGCGTGCAGAAACGAGCACAAGAAGGAAACATTAATCTGCATCGCGGGTTTCACAAGACTGCTAGGCATTAAACGACACAAACCAGTCCGGCGATCATTAGAATTTCCACATCGTCGCTGATGCAAATAATTGACAGTGAGATAATTACGGTCTCTATCGCGGCGTAATGCGTACGAACAAAAGGGCGAGGACAATTTATTGCATACTTATCGCTCGCGGTATCGATCGTCCTTACGTTGCCACGTATTCTTGCCGTGACGAAAAAGAAGAAACGAAAATGAAAAACAAAAACGAAAAGGCGAGCGAGAGGGAAAAATGAAGTTGGTGTGCAAATTGTGTTCCGCGAGTACGAATATGATTTACGGGTGCCGGTGTGTACAAAGTAGTTGTCGCGTCTGAATAGGGAAATCTTATCGCGATCAATTTGGATCGCGAAGCACAGTACTATTACGCGTGGAATTAATACATTACAGCGTTGATTCGAGAAAGCGATTCCGGCTTAATGTAGCAATTCCGATCGTGAGTTATGAGCAATGGTAACGCTGCTCCTGTCGACCATTCACAGTTCCTTCGTAATGGTTTCATTTATGTTGATATGTTAAGTCATTTACAGGTGTATCGATGGGAGGCGTGGTTCGATTGCTTTGCTCCGCGGTTGAAAGAAACGCGTGCTGGTTTATCATGGTGAATGGGAATTCTGGATTTTTTCTTTTTCTCGTTTAAATTGTGGGTGGTATGGAATTTTCGCGTTATTAAGGGGTTACTGATTACTGTATTCTTGAAGCAGATTTTTAGATCGAGAAAGCAGTGGTAAAAAGGTGGGTCAAGTTGAGTTAATACAGGTTTGCAAGTTGCGGGGTGTAGTAATGAGAATTTATAACTTGACGTTAAGATTACAGTTGGTGCGATGGGAGTACAGATTATACAGTTGGTCATTGATCATTTTTCATTGAAAATCTACTCGCTATTGATAATAAGCTGATATACACTTAACCCACTTAGATGTACTCAGATACGTACGGACTATCGTACATCTAATTTTTGCGTCTTTCATCCGAGACAATTTTATTTTGGTCATTTCTAGGAAACAGGGTCGTTGATCTGTGTAACTTGTTTGGTAAATTTTATTATACCTTGATTTTGTAAGAGAAAAATACAGGCAATCGAATACTTACTAATTTAACCCAACTGCGTTCTTCCAGTCAAAAAACACCCAAACACCTTATGTACAACAATTTTTAAACCTAGACATTAAACTTTTAACCCTCGGAGCACTGAACCGCGGAGTCCTACGAGTTTTATTGCATGCATACGAAAGAATAAAAATCGTGAATTATAAAAAAGGGATATTTGTTCTACAAGGGATATAATATAAACAGCAAAATACCAACAGAGACAAGCTTATGAAGAGAAATATCGCGGAACGCTACAAAAGACTGAATTGTCGTTTGTTATTTTTTCGCTGGGTCTATAGATTGGGAATCTCACATGCACGCAGCCCCGTCATTATCTGCGTTATCGCACCGACTGCGAAACCTGTGACTCCGGCACAGTATACGAAGGGTTAATACAGTGTTAAAAAAACACAAACTTGACAACAGCAAAAGTCATCGAAACAATAAGAAGGCGATGGGTCAAAAAAGACCCGAAAATCAACACCAAACATCTCCCCTTAAAAATTCGCTAAAATAATCTACCGTTTTCCTCATTATCTAATCCACCAAGCAAACACACGTTCAAAAGTCCCCTTACCACTAAACTCGGTAGCATCAACAGAAAAGAAAAACACGCATCGAAACAAACATCCATCTTCGACCAGCGAAGGAAGCCGAAGAATTGCAAAAAAAAAAAACGAAAACAAAAGAAGAGCTAACAACAAAGAAAACGGCGAAGTAGCGAATGAAACGCATTCAGAGTCGCGCGTTTCCGGAAACGACAAAAACGGTCCGGCGAGAACGCGTCGTTATCCGAGATTTACGCGAACGTGCGCGCTCGCGCGTTCGGCTAAACGCTGAAACGAAGGGAACATTATTCCCGCGGCAGAAACTTCCTTTTAGCGGGGCCCCGGTAGAAAGTAAAACGATTCCGCAACTTCTTGGCGGAGGAAATAGTCGAGGCAGCCGTTACGACAAAAAGCATTCGCGACCCTGCGGATACGTAGCCGTGGAGGGGAACAGGATAGCCTGGTAGAACGCTATTGGTTGGAGAGAGACCAGACGAGGGCCATTTGTATTCATATGAAAATATTATCTCGCCGCGCGTCCTGCCTCTTCAGGATCGCTATTGGGTTTGCATAGATACTTATGCATGAAGGTAACATTGCCCGGCATTGTTATGCAACCCGCTGTAGATCCTCAATATAGATCCTCGCCCGGTTCGCGCTTCCATTCGGATTTCAAGAGCTTCGTCCTCGCCTTCAGAGGATTCATCGTTCCGGGACCAACTTCTAAATCGAAACTCTTTCTCCCCGCGACGCTGCAAATTTACATTTTTTTACTCCCTCTTTTTCTTCTCCTCCTACCGCGTTATGCAGGGGAAATAAAGGATATTTTGAACGTCCCACGGGTGTGCTGTTGTTTTCGAGATGTGTAAAAATTGAAAATGAGAAGTAAGAAAAATTTGGAAGATATGAAGATTCAGGTATAATTTTGCTGGTGTCGACGAAATGAAGAAAAAAGAACATTCAAGAGACTCTGTGTCACACAGTCGCACGTGTTTCGAATTAAAAAATTGCGATTGAAATTGTGCGTTTTCGGGAACCACTGGAGAATTTTGAAAAACGGGAAGTAAGGAAAGTTTTGAGAATACGAGGATTCAGCGATGGTAAGTGTCTATTAATTTCGCTGATACTTAACGAAAAGAAGAGAACTCGCAAAATTGAAACAAAGAGAAAGAATATTTCCAAACGACACTGTGTCACATAATCGAATTAAAAATGAATTCCATTCAGCTCACGTCACGTGAATGTTTCACATCTCTCGCAAAAAGTGGAACTGCTCTCCCTTGGTTTGTAACTTCACCGAACGACGGTAATTATCACCCATTCAAGAATACCTAACGTACCACGTAAAAACTACCTTCCGCCCTTGAATCGCGTTGATCGAATACTCGAACATCGTTGCAACTTGTAACCATTACTATAGGATACTTCATAAATCTTGCGAAAATTATAGCGTACAATAAAGTTTCAATTCAACTTTCACATATGAACCGGTATTAAGATTCAGATCTTCGAACACCGTTCCACGGGCTGTTCCTTTTGCCCCGCTCTTGTTTCACGCGTTCTCGCGATAACGCGATCGCGTTATGCGAGTTTAATGATTTTAGATGAAGTTAATCGCGCACGAAGATCCTATCAGCGGCGCAGGTGCAGCCGGTCCGCGGTGCTTGTCGCACGACAAAACTGTAACGTTGTGACGAAGATGAAGTGCACGCTTCATCTGCATAAAACAACGGCGACTTCCACATCGTCATCGCGTGCAATCTGTATCATCGTCCTGGACGATACAGTTACACCTTGGAAATTACCGTTCCGCTACTATCTCTCTTTTTCTTCGGTTCATCGTTAACCCTGCTCGAATCTCTTTGGTAATAGCTTTGCAATGTTCATTGATTAATCATATTGGATTAACGCGTATACAGGGACCCGTGTAGTTCGACGAACAGCTGATGAAGTGCGGATAACTTCGTTCAGCTGATCGTAGAGTATGAGAAACTGTGACATTAATACACTTGACGCGTCTGTCATACGAAGGCTGAAAATATTTTTTAAAATTCACAGTTAGAATGTTCAGAGATCTCCGTCACTTTGGGTCATTAACCCTCTACTGTCGAGGCGGAGTCTCAGAGACTCCGCTGATTCTACCTTTCTTCTCTTCTTCCGTTCTATTTAGAACTCAACGTTATTACATTAAAATGAAATTAATCCGACCAATCATTAGGAAAATGTGTGATAAAGGTAAATCGGTAAGAAAAGTTGTCAGAAATGTTCTATATTTATGTATAAACTAACCGGAAGTTGAGGAGTTTCGCAGACTCCGTATCGGGCTTCACGTCCCAAAAACGGTGTCCCGACAGTAGAGAGTTAATGACCCGAGCAAAATTCCACTCTTCTATTTCTCCGCGAAGAATTTTTATTTTCATCGGAAACAAATTTTGAACAATTGTATACTGTAGTAGAGATACCGATAAGTGTTCCAGAATTTTTTCCGATTTTTCGAACGCCTAGAATAGTAAAGAAGTTAGACTCAGCTGATCGACATAAACGATCCAGTTTGCCTATCGGAGGGTTGAGAAATGTCTGCAAGCAGAAGCTGAAGGCTTGGATACATGTAGTTCCACCAATTTTTAACTCTGCTTTAATTTACCCGTTACATAAAGTGACTTTTTATTAGGAAGAGAATTTATGGTACCAGCGGTGCGTACACGGTGTATCCAACAACAGATCAGGCAGACGCTTGAGCATTTTTCGCGCGAGAACCGGTGAAAGTCGGTAACGAGACGGTCAGGAACGGCCGCACGGACCGTGGAGACTTCCGATCGCGGCAGCCAGCGACCGGTTTAGCAACGCGGAAAAGTTGGCCGCGGCGAATAAAACAATCCGCGGCTACGCAAACATAAGGCGGACATTAACACGCGCGCAACCGTTGATCGCACCTCATCGCCCCGCATCATCGTGCAACCTTGCGTAAGTTCTTAACATAGGCTGTTGCAACGCCCAGGTCCCTGTCCCTCGTTCTCCCGTGAGTGGCTCGAGAGGAACGTCGTCTTTGAAGAATCCGTTCACCAGAAGAATGTCCAGGGAACCGTCCCACCTCCGCCTTACACCACCGCTACTCACCGTCGCCCTTCTCTGTCCGCGTTCACCAGACGTCGTTTTCTTTCCTCTTTCCCGGCACACACAACACAGCAAGGTGTGATCGAATTTCCAGTTGTCGGAACGCAGAATTCCACTTTGATACTTCAACGTGACGTCGACTTAATCGCGTGCACGAACCAAGCTCGGCTGCTGATAGAAGCGCGCCCTGTTCGTTTAACTTTCCACGGGCAAACGGTGGACAATGCGACACGTTTCTTGGATCAGCGAACTTTCGTTTAGTTTTTCGTTTCTTTGGTATAAGAGGAATGTGATCGTATTTGATTGGAGAGTACGATGGTGAAATTAAGTGGACATTTATTTTGGTGGAATTCTTCTTCTGACTTATTTTATTTGGTCTAGATATTGCGAATCGAAGGATACCAATTTAAATTGCATCTGGTCTCGCCTGAACTCAACGATCGTTAATGACTTCTCTAGTTATTTTCGTTAATATGTCATTTTTAATTATGAGAAAATGACGCACAAATTTTTATGGCTGATCGTTACAGAGCACGACTGAAGAATTAAGTGAAACACAGAATATTAAACGCTGCGATAAAGAATCTCCATTGACTCGCTGACCGAAGAGGGAAATTCTGCAATCACAATATTACGATATTCTTCAAATCCTTTTTTTTTTTTACAGAATATTGTTCTTTTGCCAATTTATCTCACAGCAAAGATATCGACTGCATTAATCTTAATTTGCCAATTCCTTGGAACGAAATCACAGTTTGAAGTTTGCCACCTCCCGTCAATGCAGAATTTTCCTTCTTCCGTGACTTTTGCCATTTCCTTTCTCCGCTCTCCCTTTTCATCGAGCGCATATCCCATCGCAAGTGCCCACCGCGGCCAATCAACCCCGGATAACGTTTCTACGTTCGCTGTACAACAATAGCCAAGCGCAGGTTGCACGTGTGCGCGAGCGCTCGCTCGGATGAGCCTTCGATACGAGTGTATCCACGCAAATACACCAGCGTGAGTGTGTGTGCGTGTGTCTGCGAGAGACGGCAACATTTATTGGACCCCCGTATGCTACTATGCAATCAATAATTACGCAGAGCTGGATTAATGTACAGCCTCCGACGAAAGCACTTGTCGGTGCTTGCAATACGAATACATACAGCATGATATAGTTTGCTCTCCTGGACGCTTCTACGTGTGCGCGATTGCTCGAGCTGAGAAAAATGAATGATTTTGCACGTGACGTATGGAGCAACTAATTAGAAGTCTGTTGGAAGGTTTCACCTTTTTCTTCTGTGATTCTGGGCAAATTTGATGTGTCAGGGTATAGGAGTGATAGAAGGGGTGAATTATGTCTTCCTGATTTTTAAGGGAATTTCTCTTTGTTAAGAAAAGTATCGAGGATAAGAGTGACAAAAGGGGTAAATTATTTCTTCTTTATATTCTTGCATTAAGAGAGAGAATACTTGGAATATTATGACTAAAGCTTTTTGAGAAATACGAATTATTGATTACGAATTATTGATGAATTATGATTACAATATTCATTACGAATATTGGTTGAAAGTAGGCAACGAATTGCAGTATTTAAATTGTCATGCTTGATGCGATAAAAATAATATCATAATCTGAAAATTAAATAGGACAAGTATTTTCTCGTCATTACTATTTTCAGAGTTACATTTTCCAAAAAGAAACTGTAATTACTTTATTACTTCACAATCCACAGCAACGAAATAATCTCACCTAAAAACTATAATTCCCCCATTTCATGCGAATTAATTCACTTAGACGTTATAACAAACGCGAAACCGGGGATGAAGAGAGAGGAAAGGATAAAGGCGAGCGAATATGGAACAAGAATGGAAAGATGTTGTAGTCAGAGTGGCGAGAAGAGTGGGGCAGGAGAGAATCGAGAAGGATTCGACCGAAGTATGAGATTACATTACACCCGTGTGGTCTGCGAAAGAAATTCAAGACGGCAATTTCGATTAAATTTAATCTTGCGCAGGTTTTGAATCAGGCGCAGCGGCGCAATGAAACCGGAGGGACGGCCTGCTGGTTCTCTCTCATGTGTATCACCCATGGTGCCTCGTGGGCCTCAGCTGAGGTTACCTACGATCATCTTAAAAGGGCGGCATTTCTCCGAAATCTACAGTTTCACATGGAACTTCCGATTAAAATTCACCACGTCCTCCTGTCGATGTCATTTCGATTTCTGTTAACCGCTCGCGCGGCATCCTGTTCCGCCTACGGTTAACAATGCTGATATTATTAAACGCTGAAACACTATATTTTTACGGGATTTTGCAGCTCGAGAAGGAAATCTTCCAGTCATTATTTGATTTACGAACGAAAACACTTTGATGTGAAAATTAAAATTGCTAAAATAGAAGTTTCGAAAGAAGTGGCAAAAAATTAATATTTTTGATGAAGTTATTTACTGAGAAAGATACTCTATCTGTGCAATATAATTTGCCTAACATAGTCAGGTGTGGTACAATATAGAAATTGTTATTTCTTAGAGACTTTTTAAGAATTTTGTTTAAAACGAATTACAATATTTTACTAAAATGTATTTTCTAATCTAAGGTGGAATTTAAGTGTCTTCATTTCGTATTCAGAAATAATAAATGATGATATAGTTCGATTGTAAGGTAATTATTATATACTCCAAACTTTGTTCAAAATAATGCTCTCAAGACGTTAAAAAACACTTATCCCACTTTTTCCATGAGTAATTTAAAGAGATTCCTGAAGAAGACCACCGTGATTTCACAATAAAAACACAAATTCTCAAATCCTACTTTATAAAAAAACCAAAGCACGATACTTCCTCGATAACCTAACCATCATCACCGTCTCAAATATTCTAATCGCAGAACAGGTTCTCGAAACGCTCAATTTACCATTAAATCACCAGCTTTGAATCCAACCTCCCGGCAAAAGCGAACTCGACAAAATCCAAGAACGCCGGGGAAAGCTTGAAAGAAGGAAGCGAGAATACGGCTAAACTGCGGCAAGAAGAAGCGAGTCCAGGCGATATGCGTGGACGCGATCGCACGTAACCGGGTACGTATCGATTCAAGGCGATGTCAATAAATTTCCGGTTGAGCAGCGGCAAGATAGACGATCACCTGGGTGCAAATGAATCGCCTGTACGAGAAAGCAAGAGACACGGTCGGACCAAGATGAGAGAGAAAAAAAAAAGAAGAAGAAATGAAGCTACCTGGACGTGGGGAGGGTTAGAGAAGGATAAATCCTACGTTGCGCAGTCTGCGCAGCGCTATTCATTAGCCATCTGCGCGCTGGTAAATCCATAATGACAGGATAAACTAGCTGTTTACAGGTGATTACGCCAATTATCGACGATACCAGGGCGAAGCGTACGCGGCTTGTTTACATTTGACGCAATCCTACGCGGTTCGCGTACACACGCACGCATAATGGCGACGTATGCTCGACGCTGTGCATCCTGGTGCAGCGAGGCTAGCCTGACCGAGCGACGGCGGCGTGTTCGAGGCAATTTATTGCTCGCACGGCACGCTAATCGACAGACAGAGGAGGGAAGATAGCTTTGACAGCGGAGAGACCAAAGACACGACCGGATGCGCCATGGGGGCCCGCTTCGGCCGTCCATCTGAAGTCGCGCTTCGAAGGTCACTGAACAGACGGTAATGAAATGCTAACTGGCCTCTAATCTCGCTGAAACGCGTGAAACGCGAGCTACAGCTTCATCGTGGATGGTAGGAACGTTGGTAGAACTTCAATTCCGTATTGGCTGATGCTAATGGTATATATCGTGTCGCGTGTTTGTTGCTTCATTTTCGTTCGTTATGGTTTCTGTC
The DNA here is from genome assembly GCF_001263275.1 of Habropoda laboriosa. Lineage (NCBI taxonomy): Eukaryota > Metazoa > Arthropoda > Insecta > Hymenoptera > Apidae > Habropoda > Habropoda laboriosa. The sequence goes on along the minus strand of NW_017100724.1, from coordinate 1,290,344 downwards.
TTTTTTTTCTCTCTTTTTTAAATGTGATCGTTGAATTTGGCGGGAAAAGAGGTACGTGAGTTTTGTGTTCTGTAATAGACGATGGAATTATGGGGTTACTAATTGTGTAATAATTAAAGATTAATGTGACAAGGTAAAGGGTTAAATAGAATCATTTTTATGAATTTCATCGAAGTACTATTAAAGGGATTAATTATGGAATTCTAGTGGAAATGACAAGGGAGAGTTGACAACTTCATACTTTACACTTTTCAGACTAATTTGTGCATACTATTAAGCGTTTTATTTTCAATACACGAGAATTAATAAATTACGAAAGATTTAAGACCTACAAAAGAGTACAACATGATTTTTAATTGTTTGGTAATTTAATTAATTATGTAGGATATGTGCGATAAAAAGAACACTTCTGTGAATAAATTTTTCTTTATACGAAGAACAGATTTTCTTTATACAACGTTGAAGAAAAATCAGTAACAATGGTAAAACAGACTTGAATTCCCTTTGTGAATTTACTAAAGGGGAATTTTGGCAAGGAAATTCAATGAGGTATAATCGTGTTAAGGATGATTCGAGAAACTGAAATCCTCTGCAGCCAGTATTACATAACTTTTAAGTAAGTTCCCGTTTAGTTAGCAGGGTATTACAAGTTGAACTTTTCGAGCCACCCTGTATGCAGCTCACTCACTAATCTCGCGAGATTAAGTTGCTGTGTGACGTGTAAGTTATTGCAACCTATGCAACAGATGAGGCCTCTGGGATGCAATAATTAACATTCCAGTGCTAATTTAACTATGTTCTAACCAACGTACAGTTAATTAATGCTCTAATATGCTTCTCTGAGCTACGTTACACCGCAATTACTACAGTGGCCAGTTGAATTCGGTGCGTTTGTAGTAAACAATTCAGTATCACTCCTAATAATAGCGTCCGTCCTTCTAGTTGCAATTTTCGTAAATATCCTTCCAATAATTTCAGCAATTTTTCCACAATAAAAATTATACGATCCTACCTAACTCTTTATCTTGTAACATTTATAATTCGTTATAAAAACACGATCAACAGAAGTAACCTTCACCATACACAGACACACTATTCACCTCTCGTAAAAAACTAAAGCTAAAGCTAAGAAAACGTAATAATTGCATAATAATAAAAGGTCGTTTAAATCAACTTTATACTACTCAAATTCCAGAAACCTTTGATTACATATACTAACATTTTAGTCACTTGACACCACTTAATAGGGCTGCCAACTTAAGAAGTCTTGAATTCTAGCATAACATAGGAAGATTTACCGCTTATGTTGATCTCGTATCGTTGACCTGACATCTCAAACTCATATTTACACGATTTTCGTCTCCGCGGTCGATCGAACAAGCGATGCAGAAAATCAGACAATCAAAATCTCTCACACACACACACACACACACATATTACAGTAATAAATTATTAAATTTTTGCTACGTACTGTATAATTTAAACGAGGCCTTCCAGCTGGATTCGTGAAAAATCGTTGAACGCTGGGTCGATTAAAACGGCCGGGCGAGAAGATCGCGGAAGCGAACGTCGCGGAAGAAGAGGAAGCGGCGAACCGGCGTTCACTCACGTCTCCCGGCAAAATTATAATACGGCAATTATTATATTTCACGGTGCAGCGTTATTAACGCTACCGTGTGCAGTCGAAGTGGTACGCGAAGGCGTGGCGTCGCTTCGAATTATACCTGATCCCCTTTGCTGCCAGGGAAAATGTACGAGGACGGGACACCCTCGCCGGGTTACACGGGACCCCATAGACTACCGCCACAGTGTTTCCACCGAGATAATGAATCGTCATTGATAGCCGTGCTGGCATCGGCTATTATTCAAATTGATCTACAATTTTCCTCTCTGTTCAATTAGCCCGGACGATATTAACCTAGTGAACGTCGATTTATTCTACCGTACTTTCTTCTCTTTTCTCTTCTACCCCTCGATCGCTCTGCGAAGCTTTTGTACGAATAGCCGGTTCCGTTCGAGAAAATAGCGATGCTTGAAGATCGATGTGTTAATTATCCGGTACACGTGTACCTTTTTTCCTCTTTTTCTTTTTTTTCTTTTTGCTGTATTAATCTGTTCTTGGACGAAGAAAGAGTTGAAGAATGAAGACGATTAATTGAAGGTTAGAGTAAAATGATCGAGACGGAAAAAAACGAACGGCGGAGTTGTAAATTAATGGAGACTTGGGTTTTATAGTAAATTGAACCGGTAATAAACGTAGCTCGTTACTTGTCAGCGGAATCCCTATGGAGAATTAATTGATCGAGCGGAGTAAATAAAATATTGAATATTGTCATTTCATTGGGTAAATGAAGGTGATCGCTGTATCGCTTAGAGTAAACCGATAATTATTATCAGGGACGATAGCGAAGCGGGTCGAGAGCGAGGAGACGTGAGACATACTATCTCTGTGGTAAAGTATACTTGTTTGTCACTCGAGGCTCGTAAAATGAGCAGCGGAATTAGGCTGATATAATGAAAGTTTATATAAACAACGTGAAAAGTCGAGAAATCAGTGTATAGATCAAATGCAAATTAGGTAAGCAATAGGGAAAGTGCAAAAAAAAGAAGAAAATCGCAGAACAAGTAGAAACTTATTCTACTACGTAGAACGATTTTTTTTGTCTGAACAGGAACGGACTAATACCACTTAACGCTTCTCTTTCCATTCCCAATATACAGATAAGATAATGTGATAAAAGATACAAAGACTTTGCTAATAAAAAATTATTCTAAATTAAAATGGCCCCTTTAAAACTAGTCCTATCGTTACCAACACGTTTCACACTTTTAAAAACACTTAGGCATTTTTAGAAATTACTTTCAGGTCAGCCTCTGAACTTTCCTCTGTCTCTAGACTAGATTAGAAAGCGCGTCTTTGTAATTAACTTTTCAGTTTCAGAAGCAGAAAATAGGTTACACAAAGCCATGTGGAGTAGGTATAGTAAGTCAGAAATAAAGGTAACTACTTTTCACTAAACATGGAAAATGTACTTGAATGAGTTTCATTTTAAAAATCGCGCAGATACAAAAAATCGAACTACAGAAACCACTGTAAATCTCGAAAAGACTGAATTTTGGATCTGAACTCAGGGCCAATTAAGTCGTCAATGATCGTGCCATTAGTTTATCTCTTTGTTGCCTTATAATCGATCCTCGTATACCTCGAATCGCACAAATTTCCCCGAAAAAAAGAATCATTACCGCAACCAAAAGTGAATCAGCGAAACGGGACACGGTTGAAGAGTACCTATCGCTAAATCGTTTAGCAGCAAGCTCGCGTCCACCGAACAATCGTTTCGGAACGCGTGTGCAAAGGTCTTTGCTCCTCTCTGGTCAGCACACAGGGCCGCTTGCGGCCGGATAGGCCAGACAGTTTCATGGCAAAATAAGAGGACGCGCCTTCATTGGCTTTAATGGGATGGCAAATAGGCGAGCAGGAAATTTGCGCTTTCGAGGCGCCTTCGAGCGCGCGAGATAGCACCGCGAGAGGGCACGCAGGAAATTCTAAGCAAGATGGCCGCGACGGGATCCCACTGATTCAATAGAAACTATTTACACTACCATTAGACGGTCCTCGCTCGCGTCGGTTGACGCCGTGGCCTGTAAACATGCCGCGTAGGAAACGAGAGAGAGAGAGAGAGAGACGAACAGAGAGCGAGAGGAGAGGAAAAAAACGAGCGGCGTGGCTTAATGGCTCACACTGTTGCGAGAGAAACTCTAAATTATAGTTGCAACAGGCGTTTCATTACAATTGCTAATAAATGGCACGCGGCGATGGTCGTGCAGGTTTATGCGCGTACGTGCTCATAAGCGTATGCACGCTCCGGCGAAAAGATACCGGCGATGTCTTTATTTCGTTTAAAGGCCACGCGAGCTTCCGAGTTTATGAGAATAAATTATGCAAACGTTCGGCCATTGCTGCCAGCGTCACCCGGTCTTTTGTCTCCCCTGGGCCCGGTGAAAGAAAGAAAGAAAAAAGTCACATTCCGCGTGTGTCGCAACGACACCGGAGAATAAAGGAACAAGCTGTTTAACAGTTTGTCACATTCGTAACCGTGACTTAATGCCGCGGATTGAAGCGTGATTCGCCCTTTCAGCGGCGGCCACCAAGGTGCTTCGTTAAGAGCACCGCGATAATGATGAAACAGCACCTCGGTGTTTGACTTTGCCGTTGCTCGTACCAAGTAGCCAGGTAAGCTCCCGCGAGTTGCTAAGCGGTTGAGTATTCAGTTTGGACTATACTGCAAGTGGCTTCTGTTTTCGAGTGTTAGGGTATGTGTTTGACCAACGAGCTTGTTTAACTATTAACTATAGACCACTCGTCTCCGAGACGAGACGGAATTTTTCTTTCATTGTCGCAGCCTAATGGAGAACTTTGAAAACCCTGACGTTCGAGTACCTTCGATTGACATTACAAAAAAAAAAAAAAAAAGAAAAAGGTAATAAAAAGCTTAGACGAGAAAACTTGATACATAGGCTAGAAACTTGCACTTATTGTAACGAATTAAATTTCTAAAGTATACCGAGTTGAACACTGTTTAATTGATACTGTTTTTTGGTTGCTCGAAGTAATATTGTTTTACGATGAAAAGTTGAGTGAAATATCAGTGATCCAGGCGTGAATTACCCAAGCACCAGCCATCGAAGCCTCGAGATGTATAAAGATTGACGTAATCAGAAATTACGAACAACTGTGTTATTACTGATTTATCGGATGAAATTATTTCCTTTAGTTGCCTGTATAATCATCACCCTGCGGACAGAAAGTTCACATTACAAGTAACAGCTAGCTTCGCTGACATTTGCGTGTACAGTTCTTTTCCCTTTCAACCACCTCAAGAAAATATGCATACACAATACCTCGATCTATCGTATTTTCAATAAAAAAGAAGACCCGTTTGTCCAGTTTCCTCCTTTTACCATTCTTCAAAAATTGTAATTTTTAAAATCCTTCCTTACTCCGTTCTGAAAATTTGAATTTTTAAAAAACCCTTCAAACTCCTCTCTCAATCCTTCCGCATAAAAAATGACCGTCACCCGAGCAAGCTTTCCTCTGAAATCTCCGAAAACATGAACGACCAACTATACGCATACCGACACCGAGGATGGATCCGTTCAATTTCCGGCTTCCTCCTTGGTGGTGGCCGAAATTGCATTCCCCTCGAAGACGTCGCGGAATGCGCCTGTGTACGCCATCCCGGCCATGCTGAGAGGCACAATTTCCGCTTCACTTCCGGAAATGGACCCATTGTCCGATGTAATCGGAAGACAACAATATCGTGGACGATGCCTATCTCTCCCTCTCTGTTCGTCCACAGCCATGAATTCGCGGGCTAGCTCACACACAAACACACACACACACAAGAGTGTGTGTACACGCATAACCGTGCGAGCCAGGTCTCGTATGCATAGAAAATGACACGCGGAACCGCAATATAGAGGGTGAGACCATCGATGAATAATTTCCACGCGACATGGACGCTCGAGGCGAGCCGCTGATGAATTAAGGAACAAATTTATGAATGCTCGAGGTTTTGCGTGCTAGAGAGGCGTCGGAGGAGCAGGAGGATCCAAGGGGGCGACGGATGACTGATTGCCATTGTGCAGCTAATGTGCAAGATTTGGAGCAATTATGTGTGTAATTTAATATACGCCGTGTAATAAATGTGTTTTTCCTGGTATTTTGCTATAAGTACGAGCAATTAAATCGCTACAGCTGTAATAATACAGGAAGGTTTCAGTCAAAAAAAGAAATCAAATAATGAACTTCTCCGTTTCGTATTTATAATCCTACTACTGTATACAGGGTGTTTCTCGTGACTCGAGTATCTGAAATAGCTCCGTTCCTTTTGTTCGAAGTAGCAAATGTGACTGTGAATAACTTTTCATTCGATATTTGGTGAAACAAATTTATTCTAAAATCTTAATTATTGCAAATTTTCAAGATTAGATCAAGAGAAGTTAAAGATCTTCCTAATCACAGATACAATAATATTTCAGTTCATTATCTCTACAGCCACTCGATAACCAGCCGAAGCCAAAAAGAAGCTCAAACGGAGCCGAAGAAAACGACTACTCGAACGATATCGACGGTGAGAAACAGAGAACCGGTCAAAAGGCAAAAAGAACAGATCCACCGAATCTTCTCTGATCCGGTCACAATTTCGTCGGTTGACGATCCCGGTTGATAATCCCCCCCCTCCCTGTTATGGTACCTCGACCACCTGGTAAAGACGACATTATTAAAGCTCGTAAATTCCGGGGCATCGATTACCATCCACCTTGAGCCGAACACGCGATGTGTCTTTCACGGTCCTCGATACTCGCGTAATGCCAGTGTACACGGACGAGTTGGGTGACAGAAAGGTGTTCATGACGAATAGACCACCCAGTAGATGGTAGACAGAAGCGGCGTACACGATCACGTCCAAGAGGATCCAAATCATCCTCGTGGCTATTCATGTACGCGTATCCTCTATATACTCGTCTGTATGTATACACATGTATCACACACGTGAGTACGCGTATTGTGTTCGTATACTGTACGGAGCAGGATACAAGGACCCGTCCGTGTTGGTACACGCGCATGGTGTACGGTTTGATGCATGCGAATGCATATCCGGATCATGGGTAAATTAGTGCGAGAATTAGTGTGAGAATTAGTGCGGTACGCGCACCGACGTATACGCGCAGAGAGGAAGAGACAGAGGGAGAGAAGCGGCCGGGTCGTTGCATAACGTTAACCCCGCGTGTCGTGACTTGTAAATGCGGTGTAAAGACTGACGTGAATATACGCACTAATGGAGGCGTTGCGGGAGTTCGTAATGGAGAGGCCGCGCCGCGCCGCGCGGGTTAATGAATTAAAGAAGATAAGGGACGCGTGTTTCCACGCGCAACGCCGCGCATAAATCCGCCGGGAGTGATTCTGTTCGAGGACTCCTCCAGGAGGAGGCCGGACGTACACCTCCTCCTCGTCGTCCCGTCCTTCGAATCGAATCGATCGAGCCTCGTGGGCGAGATTCGTGGGTGTCGCTTCGCCGTAAATCGCGCGGACGCGCTCCTGAGTTTGTATTTGACGCTTGGTAGGTACGAATGCGGGACAGTTTCTTAGAGAAGAGATTAGAAAATTAGTTGATCGTGTTTAGAACTAATTTTGAAAAGGGTGACCTGACATTCTGAAGATTTTGTAAACAATAGAAATACACAATATCAATAAATTTTATATGAATGGTAGTGGTAAGATTAAAACGGTTAAACTAAAAGTTGAAACGAAGTGTACCTAGAATTAAGAAATTGATGAGAATCTACCGCTAGGGTAGAGTAATCTAATGCCAACCAGCTGGAGGACATATTCAGGCCCCAATTCAGGATCTTTGGGGTTGCGAAACCAGATGTGGGTTACCTCAGGGCTGGATGATCCGAGTTGGTCTACTTCAGGGTTGGGGAATTCAAGTGGGACCACTTTGGGAAATTCGAATAGAACTCATTGAGGGTTGGGAGACCTGAGTTGAGCCACCTCACGATCGTGAGACCTGGTTCTCTGCGTTTAACGACCATTTTAGTGTATGTACTATAAGTCTAGGATAACTCTGTTAACTAGGATAATCATCTTTGGTCTCTGAGCTAACTCAAATCAGCTTATTCGTGATCCAATTTAATTATTTCGGTTCTAGGGTGATTCTCAAGTTTCGCGATTCTTACGAAGAACTTCGACATGTGACAAATTTCTAGGTTATACACGAAAATCTCAGTTTGATTCACACTGACATTAATATCTACAGAAAAAAGATCAAATTAAAGCTGCATTCATGTATGCTCCAATACTTTGCTATTCTTCATCTATCGTAGTACACAACTATTCGCACGAACCTTTAACCCTTTATATCCCGATTTTTCTTCGTTCGTAAGAAGAAAAATTATGGTTGGTTACAATTTGACATTTTGACAGGGGTAGCTGTAATATTTGTCATATAAATATTTTGTTATAATAAACAAATAAAACGAGATTTACAAAATATAGATAAAAAGTTAACCCTTAATTTTTTATGAAATTAACGTTAACATAGAGCACACCGTACCTCGGCTAGCAAAAAAACAACATTTACATTTTTTTCTACTACCCTTCCTAACACCAAAATTGCAAAAATCGTTCACTTCAAATTGAAACCAAACTAATCAGTAAGTACACGTTTATCGAATAATCTAACGGTACGTTTAAAGTGAAAATTCAAAAAAGAAAAAAACATCCCCTGGGGCATCGTGTTCCAATAATTCTTAATACACGACATCCGCTCACGCCGCGAGATCCCCGTAAATTTTTGCCAAGACCCGTTTGCCATCTTCTTTCGTTTGTTCCGCCGCTAATTTAATCGTTATATTACAGCTTCTGTTAGCCGCAGAATTAATTCCCGATAAAATCGTGTGCACGCCATTAGCGAGGTTCTTGTAAATTGCAAGCGTTGCGCCTGATACCACCGGCCCGCGTACTTAACTGGCCGTTCTAACATATTTAATAGTCCACTTGCTTAATATGCAAAGTAACGCGAAATATATGGAACGAGAGCAAAATGAAAGGAAAAACCGTGTTTTGCCGCGTGGAGGAGTGACCATAATACGATACCCACCACTGGCTGATGTATATGCAGATGGATGCGTCCACTATCGTTACACGTACACACACACACACACACACGTGGCAGCGTGTCATGCATAAATGATATATACATACCATTGTGAATAACTCTGCCCTACGCAACGCCCAAACGAAGATGTTCAATCTGTCTGCTCTCGTCCCTCCTATTTCGTTTCTACCCCCTCCGTTTCGTGTCATTCTTTGCCTCTACGCTCGTTCATACGCTTGTATCTACATATTGCATCTGCCTCCGTGTGTGCGTCCGTATAGATGTCCTATGCATGTATCGCGTAATTAATAATTTCTGTTGCGGAGTATCATTCTGTTCCCCCGGGGACCTGGTAAGTATTAATTTCGTCACGTGACACGAACGTCTAAACTGCTTAAACGGAGCGAGCTATTAATCATTCCCGTAAATTATTCCACGGTTCATTAGGAGATGTATGAAAAAGAAATGGAGCGTCTCGAGGTGGTGGTGAGATGGTGGTGTACGTGACGGCCCGGTCGAACGAATCGAGACGAAAATAATTAGCGAGCAGCCTCGGGATCGTAAGTGTACAGGATGATGGCAGGGAGCGAAGGGATCGGTGTTTTCTGTGTCGAGCATAAATAGCTCCGTGCAGCTATGAACGATTTAGCGTTTCGCGTTCTGCTATCAAACGTGGAACACGCCGTGGTGTTATAAATGAACGATACATCGGTCGCGTGTTGAGGAACGTTGGATGAAAATATTCCAACCGGAGTATGATTTTCCCGGGTTAACAAAGAAACGAACGTGTGCAGATGTATGAATAATATATCGGTGGTCCAGTATGAATATAATTATCGCTGTGTAGGATGGAATGTGTTGATAATTGCTGGATACGCGGGAAATTGCTGGTTTTGAGAATAAATAGGAGGTAAACACGTGGTGCGGAGTACTCGATGCAGAAATATTTTGTCCATTAAGAGTACAGTTGGATAGCGTTTGGGTTAATAACCGGCTCTCTGTAACTGTTTTTTAATCGTTGAATTAAATCTTTTGAAAACGACCGTCTTTTCTATTCGTCCCATTAAACACTGCCAACGAAACCGTGCGAATCAACGCGCTTCTTCTCTAATGATATTAATCGGTTCTCTGTATTTTATTCTATTTAACTGTGCTACGCGGAAAATTCTAAACGTATTAACTCTGAATGAGCTGAAATCGAACGAACATCCTACGGTTGATCCAGTAAAAGAGTAACGGGTTTCTGACTGAAGAAAAGATACTGTGATTAAAACGTTTGGTTTCTTGTTTTACGCAGCAAGGTACGGTGAAATTCTTGGAAGTTCGTGACTCGTGAGAAATTTCTTTTGTTTAACAATCAGGCTTTAGTGTTTCTTTGTTGTGGGGTAAATGGAAATATTTGTGTCGGTGATACTGAAAATTTCTAAAATTTTTGAATATTTTAAGAGAAACGTACGTGGAGGCGTTGATACTTCGTTCTTTAGTACGTGAACGAAGATTTGTAGGAAACCAGATTTATCCTTTAGGCTAACCTGAAATCAGAATAAAAATGTAATTGAAAACGTTATATTATCAAAGAGAACCATGTGGGTACATTTTTTTATACTTCGGAACGACTTATCTATATGATAAACTTTTTAATTTATCTTCTTCTTCAATTAAAGATGTAATAAATCATTTTATAATAATCTAGGTCCTCTGTTATTCCTCCCAAAAGAGTACGCAATTGCCCAAATGATTTCAAAATTCTCACTCGCGTCCCTCGAAAATACGCAATTTCACACGCAGAGTCCCGAGTTTCCATTAAAACATTATCCTCGAGGCGTTTAGAGCTGCGCGTTTAACTTTTCAACTAATTAATATTTTTCGAAGAAATTTTGAAGACACTGATAAATTACCTTCTCGTAAAACGTACATCATTGTTTTCATTCGTGAAACATCTGTTACGGCATTTCTCGAGAAAAACCGAACCATTCACAGCGTTCTATAATTTAATAAATCTATTCGCCAAATATTAAACGATAAATTTATTTCAATTTCACAAATATGTGAAAACCTCAACGACGTACTTTCGCGTCAATCGTACGTTTGAAACTTACGCATACACGCGTCGATACAAGAAAACTATTAAAAAACACCCTGCAACATATCCAGAGGTGTACACAAGCACGCGCAATTTCACCGGGCAGGTCCGAATTTCCCAGAAGATCCGTAGCAAAAATACCCAATTACAGCGTGCCAGGATGCAAGCAGCTAAGCTACCCCGTGTAATACATGGGCGGTATTGGCATACATGGCCCGGGTATGTACACATATCGCAGGGTTTAACCAGGAGGGTGGGCTAGACAAGGCTAGATTACGCGCGATGGAATAGAACGTAGGGCCACCGTAGATATACGCGCAAGCGTAATTACCTATTCGTACGTGCGTGGACGTAGCGTAGAAGGCAAGTCACGGTCGCACCTGCTCCTCACGCTGACACCGGCCATCCGATTCGAGGACACAACCGGTCACCGAACGAACAGACGGACAGTACATCGGTTATTGTCCTGTCCCGCTTCAGGACAGGCATTGCCCTATTGACTTCGTTAACACTCGATACCTATCGAAAGGTGTTTCCTGCACGGGGCTCGATCACTGTCACGCTGCTCTCGTCCGTGTCCGGGGGACCTGTCATCGTTAAGTCGGACGAGCAAAGGTTAATAGCGTTTAAATTAGAGTTGGACGATAACGACGACATTGTCGGCGCGAGTCGTCTAGCAATTTATCGGCCACGCTCAATTCATGATCGCGTCTCGGCCACGGTAATGTGTATCGATCGTTCGGGATACTTGGCCGGTTACACGGGTGGCGCGAATATGAACGGGACAAAGCTTTCCGTTCGAGGGAAGTTTGATACGGTGATCGGCGATCGGGGGATTGTTCAGGTTAATGGTCACTTGGGTGACCTGGCATTCCTTTGGGAACCACTAGCCGCTGGAATTTATGGCGAATAAATGAGACGCTTGGCTGTAAGCTGGCGGAAGTTTCAGGTTGTCGAGTTATCTTCTATTCTATTAGGTGATTTCACGGTATCCACGCTATGGTATTTTCCTGGGAGAATTGAATTTTAGAAGTGCAGTTTGAAAAATTTTTATACCGATGCTTTATTAGGGTGGGATTTTGCAGAGTATTCCTTGCGATTCCTTGATATTTCGTGTTTAGGTTCGCTGTTTGTGAAGATGAGATTTTTGAATTGATACTTTGCTAGTTTGGTGCCTCGGTATTTCATGTTTAGGTACTATTTGGGACGAATGATTTGTAAAGGCAGTCTCTGCAAGTTTTTAAGCATACAAAGACTCTTATATGCACTCTTTATCAAAAAAAAAAAAACTAAATAAAAATAGCGTTGAATGTGATAACAGACATTTTCGAAGATTCCACAACACAAAACGTCTTTTGTTATTTGATCAACGTCATTTTGCAAAAACTGGATACATGCGGACTGTAAGTCGAGAGACACTTTCACAGTTGAGTTGCAATCAATGCTCCTTACGTATGAGGAGGTTAAAGTCATACTGGTGTAAGTAACAATTTCCTTATTATGAGAAACAGAGAATGTTATCAGAAATGCTGAAAATTCCATAGCATCAAATTTGGTACCGTATCGTATTCGATGTTACTTCACTTATTTCACTTGTCTTTTCAACAGTTTCGCATTTCGACACTTAAATCTAAATTTTTCGAAAATGTCACTTACACCGCTATGACTTCAATTCTCTCACGTCTCTCCGCACAATCGTCACTTTAAAAAAAGAACAAAAAATAGCTGCATTCTTTATACACACTCTGTACTTCAACAAAAATTCACAACGCGCCCCAACCAAAGAATTCCACCGAAAAATCCCGGAAAAAAATTCTCCACGAGCCACGAAAAATTGAATCGAACGTCCAAACGACTCGTCTCTTTGACGATCGTTTAACGATAATTCCGGGTTCAACTTGGTGCCGGCTTTGCCGTTGATCCGGCCGGTTCGCGCCGACCGTTGTATAAATCCCGACGCATGATTCCATGCAAAGTGGCGACAGCATTAGCGACATTAATGGATGAAAATTTATAATAGCGACCGAGGGAGAATTAATTGAATGGAATAGTCGTTATTACAACGCGGCGCGGCGATGTTTAGAGGAGAGGGACGTTCGAGAGATGTTAATGAATATCGTCGAGGACCGTTCTTTCTTCTCTCTCTCTCTCTCTCTCTTTTTTCGTTTGCCGACCGGGGAATCGGGGACACGACGGGGTGGCAAACAAATTGGACCGGCCGTCGTAAAGTGTCGTTTCCACGATGCAGAAATAGAGAGGCGCGCGAGCGTAGCAACGGCGAAACTTCGTTGTAGATTTATGCGCGGCTGTAAATACTTGCACGCCACGGGAAACGGGTTGCGACGATCAACATAGGCGTACCTACCTTGCCTTTTCTTATTGGAAATGCGACAGGAGAAATGACGCTGTGTTATCCGATCCACCGCCTTAATTCACCGTTTAATCGATACCGCGGCCACTTGTGAGCCCGATTTAACGACGCCATTACAGAATTGTAGCGATTTCTTTCCTCTTTTCTTATCTACCTTTTTTTTTTCGCTGTGCTACACGGAATAATTACAGGGTCAAAGCAATCGTTGCACAGTTTCTCTAAATAGGAAACCGAGCTATAAAAGTTAATTGTTTTTTACTGCTCTTGGAACGTAACTGCGACCTAAGTGAGATTCCGCATGCCTGGGGAAAATAACGTACGATCTATCGTAAAATCATTCGATGGAGCTGTGAGTAAATTTGATTCGGCACGTTTCAGTTGTCCCACATTAGTCTGGAATAGTGGAATTAAATTTTAAAAAGGGGGTTACTTTGTGAAAGTTTCATTCGGTACTTTTGGATGAGAATTTGTTGCAGAAATTTCGTGTTTCATGAGTGTCACCTGTACTATTATTAGAGTTGATCATTCTGGTTAGAGAGGTTTCAGAGTCGGGCGTGAGTTGTATGCAAGAATAGTGCAGTGATAATGCAGCAAGAATGTTCCGTTTCAGTCGATGGAATGCTTTCGATTTATCACGGGAATTTAACGTTCTTGGAATGAAATTTCATAGAAACCTGTTATATCACCCTGTGCGAAACACCCGACGAGACAGTTTTGTTAGAGTTCTACAACGTGAAAAACGATACAACAGGATAGTAAAGGAATCTGGGGGGAGGTTGAAAATTGAAAATCATTAATCAATATGGATTACTAAAACCTGTTTTAAATAACGATAACGATCTTCGTTGCTGAAATATACACGCATCACCTTCGTATGTTTAAATCGCGTACGAAACAGCCGGTAAAAATCTTCATCGTCAAATAATGCATGTTGTAACCCCTAACTTAACATTTTTGAAATGTTGCACTACCGACCGGCCATACATGACCCGGTAAATTATCATGAGCATAATTACCAGCAATTTTTGACCATAATTTCGCGATTGTTGATTGTTATTACTGATCACTTTTATAAAGTACAGATTTGCATTTGATTGAATCGATTCTGCGTGGCTCGAGCGAGAGCATACTTCATCGAACGACGTACAAAATGGATCGGCGAAGCGGCAGCAGCAGCAACGTCGAATCGTCGATGGAAGTAGAATCAGGTAGAAGCCCAAAATAAAGAACATCTCGGAAAGGACAAATTGCGTGTAATATTTTAGGTGTGCTGCCCTTGATACCCGTTAATTACGTACACAGTAACAATTTCCTGGCTAACAATTTATTGTTATACACCAGATAGGGGCTCGCGTGGAATATCAAGTGGAGAGAAAAACGGGGAGGGACTCTCTGTCTCTCTTTTGTAACGAAACAAGTTGCACGACGAGATTGTACGTTACGCGAACGCTTTAAAGGGGTTACATCACCCTGAGGCATCTGAAACGAAGGAAAAGTTTGGGAATTTATTTCATAGGTAATTACCAAATGAAAAATTTTCATTTTCTTCAGAGGATACGAATGCCAATTTCAGTGTTCTTCTCTAATTTCTTAAAAGTAACAATGCCACAAAATGGAGGAGTTACTGCGATACTTCCTTCCGGTGGCCATCGTTGGAAATCATCGAAACTTCTGAAATAAAAATTCCCTTGGATTTGCAAATAAAAATGTATTACCTGCATTTCTTCGATATCTCAACGGTTTCATTTTTTACGAACGTTAAACATTGATTTATTTTCGGTAAAAAGAAGTTTCTCTTCTTCAAACTGCCACCATTTCCATAATAATCAGAATTTATGAAAAATCGTATGCTACATTGTAGGTGATACATATTTACTTTCAATTCAAAAGGAAGTTTCTATTTCATGGTGGTAGAGGTTAATTCGAAATGAATATCAGCACCGATCTTTAAATTACCAATTAGTTAACACATTGTGGATAGCTCGAATTTTTCGTAGTATGTGTTTCTGTTTGATTCTGCGGTTATATATAAAACAAACGTACGAACAAACAGCAAGAAAAAAAAAATCAACTCTCCTCACCTCGATCATTTTCTTCATCAATCTTAGTCTTCGCACTCTTCGCTAGATAACGATCACCTTCTAACAATGATCATTACGAAGTAACGAAGAGACTTGTTCGAAAAGAAGAAGAATTAAAAGACCATGAAAATAGCTGTAGGTATACAGGATGTCCCATGTAGCGTAAGTGTATTTTAAGAAGGGTTAGAAATAGAAGAAATATTGTAAATTTATGCACTGTTCTGCATCGATGCATCTGAGAAGTGTAATTCCATTTTTTCTTTTTTTTTTTTTTTTGCAAAGAATCAATTTGATGCAATTTTTCATCCTCTACCAAAAAATATAATTGTGCTATAAAACTATTAGTTCTAGACTTTTAACTTTTAAACTAACAGTTTCAGAATATTATACAAAAAAAAAAGGTAAATTTTCGAAATAGCAATTTTTGCAAATCTGAGCTAAATCCATGATTTTATTTCTTTGTCGTTAAATTATAATACGGTAAATTTGCATTAAGTGTAGAATTGTAGTGCAGTGTTGTGTTGTATAATTGGTACTATAGACAAAACTAGTGCAATGGTAATTTTCCAATTAATTAACAATCTGACTATCACCCTTCTTGAAAAATGAAGTTCTCACCAAGTTTCCATTTTCCATCGCAACGACGATAAATAGAAGATCCTGTCTAAAGTATTAAGTACAATCCTACACTTCGTACGCACCAACGCAGAAGAATAAATAAAAGTAAACACAGTACCATCTAAAACTACTTCATTTTGCTCCAAGCCATTTTTCCTCGCTCTCGAACCGTGTTAAAATTGCAGCTCCGCCCCATTGCGTGAGACACCACGTATTCCCCGTTCTTCCCACTATTCTTCATCTTCGTGCTCTCCTCCAGATAGAAATCTTCCGCAACGCGTTACCGCCGACCGATTCGTACCGAAGAAACTCGCACGAGCGCGGAGCCGACTTCCCTTCCCTAGAAGGGGTGTGTATTGTAACAAGCAACGAAAAGCCGAACTGTCTCAGAATTGTAGTCCGCTTCTCGAAGGCGGCAGCCTTTCTCCGATTTCACCGAGCAGATAAGCGGTGTTCACTCGTTAACGATTCGTCGTCCATAGAATCGCGGTGGTGGAAGAGAGGAAGAGGAGAAGCCTTTCTGACGAGGTAATTATCGGGGCCGTCTTCTAAGGGCATGTTGCGATCGCTGCATCCATGCTCGCCGCTACCAACGACCGCCACAAATTACAGTTTTCGAGCTGGAACGGTCGGGCCCCGGCTTTGCATAAAAAATTACACGCCGTTTCGGAAGTGGGCCGCTTCCGGTCTCCTTGACGAACTATCGCGCTCGCGTGGACCCGCCTTTACGGCTGCACGAGCCCGTGTGCTCGCGCCACCGAACAATTTTTCGTGTGTCTTTCCCGTTCGTACGGAAGATGGAACCGGCCGATAACGAACGCTACCCAACTGGTTTTCCCTCGCTTTTTCACTTACCTCGTAATTAACGTCCGACTTGGCATCGGCTGTGCTCGTGTCACGGTTTCGAGGATCGCGAGACGTCACGGTGATTAAGCTTTTCTTCCCTTTCTTTCTTCTCTTCTTTTCAAGGAGAAGAAGAAAAAAGAAGAAACGTGAATAGAGTGAAATCGAGCGGGGAAGAAGAACGGTTAAACGTCGGAAGCCGCTGGCCCCGAGAGGTATTAATACGTTCCGCGGACGGAGCTGCGTTGCGGAATCATGGCGGATGTGGGAAATGAAGTTGTTAAGAGATGTTTGAATACACTTCGTAACGGGTGTCGTAAATTGCGGCTTTCTTGATGAAGAAGTTGATTTGTCAATACATCGACAGGTGCATTAGGTGTGGAAATTAATTTGGTACCTTTTCTTACAGACGTCAATATTTATTTTAGAAAAATAGATAACACAATTTTAATTTTCAAAATAATCTCCGTTATTTTCGACGACCGTTTTTCTATTTATCGGGTGCCTGACGAATTTCCTCTCTGAAAAAAAAAATGGCGGTTCTGAGCCGATAAAGCTGTCAAGGCTGTGAAAAATGGCACCGAATTAATTTCTACACTCGAAAGCAATTCTGACGAAGGCAGCAACGTCAATGTCCATAAATGTTTTACGTAAATAGAGATAGACGAGTGGCCAGAAAGTTGAAAGAAGTGTTGAGCCCTCGGATGGCGGGTCAAAAATGACCCGATGTATAAATCTTTTTAGTACGCAAGCGAAATCCAATTTTTTTTTATTTTACTAGGCATTATATTGTTTAATATACTATACCGTATTTACAGGAGAGTGGTGATTTTGTTTCAAGAGAAATTTAAAAGCTGGGTCAACGACGACCCGGCATCCGCCGTTCGAAAGTTAAAGAAGTGGGTGGTCTCTTGGAACAATTTTAGCAATACACCTGTTTTCATTTGCTTGTTGTATTAGCAAGAGAATTTACAGCACCATTATGTATTCTCTGTCATCTGATGCTGCTTTGAAGGCACCGTGAATCGCGAGACTGGCGCAATTCGAATTTCTAAAATCCAGGAACTTGGCCAATGTGACAAACGTCCCAGTTTCGCACAGTCTTTCCGTCATTGAACGTAGGCGACAGCAAGTCTACCGCGGTGTAATAAATATAGACGAATGGGAGCGAATCCCCCGCGCGCATCTGCCGACTTAGTCTTGTTGGGAACGCTTTGATCTATTCCTGGTTGAAACGTGCCACTTTGTCCACCTGTGAAATTTACGAAACCGCGTCCGGTTCTCCGTATGCTAGATTTTAGATGATCGTGAATCACCGTTTTCTATCCTGACGCCGGATGAAGGGAAATCGTAAACGACTATATCCATCTGTTTGCAGGCAAAAGAACAGAACCGTTTAACATCGGCCAGAGAATGGTGTACAAGTGTGGATGATTTACGGTTGTTAAAATATGCTCGTATATTGAGCATTTAAGTCGAATAAATTTTATTTTGAGAAGGAAGAACCGAGGCGACTGTTCGAGTGAATTTAGACGGTGTGCAAGCTTGAAAGTAAAAGATTTTATAAAGAAAAAGTGCAAGTGTGAGTTAAATTAAGTTTCTCTGTACTAAAGCAAATTTTATTTACGACTATTCGAAATAACAGCATTAACCCTTTCGTAACTAGTGGGACGAAAATGTCCCATTTAAATACTCGAACAGAATTGTAATCACGAAAGGATTAAATTAGATAGCTAAATTTGTAATTTATTTTTCAAATTAACAATTGTGTATATATAGTAAAATAAGTTAGGGAAAATTTAATAAACGTACGTGTTATCTTTCAACGGTAATTTTTTCAAAAATTATTTTTCCTAAGAACGTGAATACCTAGTTATAATAATAAACGCAATATTTAAAATTTGCGTAACAGTTTTCCAAATATTCGAACACATCGAACTTTTTTAATAATAACTAAATATTTACGTCAATGAAACACTTCTCAAATATATACTCGCTAATTTCTTTAAAACCGAAAAATTAAAATTCGTCCACTAAGGAAACCAGCATTTAAATACCAAAAATCACATAAACGAATAATTATTACACAGCAGCCATTAATCGTTCATTCCAGAGAAACAGCGTATGAAAGCGCAATATTAACAGTCTGACGAATTCAATAGATTCAGCGTGCAAAAGTCGCCGGGCAATTGGTTGATACACGTGCGTACGGTTTTTCCGCGCGATGCAAAACAACTGGTCCCGCGAAAAAATTCAATCAATCACCACGCCGTCGATATTTCATCTTCGCTAGATGGACAGCCGCAATTTCTATGTATCAGTATCAATAAATTACCGTGGGATCGACCGCCGTTCAGACTTCGTTATTTCTCTGCGAAATTCATAGGTGAACGAACGCATGGAACGAGTTCCTCTTGGCTCGGTGAATTTGTCGCGATCTCGTTGCGATAAAATTCTGTCGCGAGAAAACGGTGCTTTATCGCCATCAGGAAGAATGTCTCCTGAATAAACGCGTGAAGTTTTCGCCAAAAAGGCGCGCGACAGGTGGAGAGATCAAGGTGAACGAAGGAAGAAATGAAAGAACGAAAGAGGAAAGGAACGAAGAAGACGATGTTAATTGTAAACGTTCGTAGAATTCGAATATGGAGCGAAGCAATGATTTACTATCGCGAGAATTATTTATTTATACCCCTTTATATTCCTATTTATGTCTTTACTTGGATAGTTTTTTCGAAAATTCAAGCAGAATTATAAACATAGGTACCGAATTTAAGTAAATTAATGAGAACTGTAATATACAAATGTTGCTTTAATTTGAAATAATTTCTGAACATAGAATTCACAGAGAAAATAACGTGGGACTACATAATGTGTAGTTATAATCGTTATAACATGTAAACAGAACATTAAATTTTACGTAAAGTAGAGAAAATATATGTTATAGTTTATTTCATGGTATTGTAACAAGCAAACGTTGAATAAATTTCAAATTCGTATAAAAAAAATTATTTAACGTAATAATTTTAGCTTTACTATGATTACTCTTGATATATGACCACAGGTCAACCTGATTTTTAATTATAACGAGCTTTAAATTTAGTCTAAACAGAGATAAAGTATAGTACAATTTATTTCATGGTATTACGACAAATAAACGTGGAATAAAATTCTAATGTATATGAAACATTACTTAACGAAATAAATTTTACCTTCACTATGGTTATTTTCAATCCATGACCACAGGTCAATCTGATTTTTAATCCTTACGAAATTAATTTAACCACGAGTAAGTAATGAGAACAATAAAACGATGTTTCCATCGAAGAAACTAAATTATACGTTATTATAACATTACAATAGAATGCAAAATAGAATTACGAAAGAATCGGCGATTTTCTGCGAAAAATAATTGATTCCCGCGAAAAACGAAGGATTTCCCGCGAAAAGTGACCGATTCCCGCGAGAAATTATCGATTTCCCGCGAAAAGTGATCGATCTCCCGCGCAAAGTAGTCCGTTTCCCGCGCAAAGTAGTCGATTCCCGCGAAAAATAGTCGATTCCCGCCCGAATTATTAACGACTTTGCTAATGATTTTGGGGAAGGGGTACCGCAGGTATAAATAGACCCGCGAGCTCCGGCGAAATCATTTACCCTTTATACTGGGCCCTAGACACTTCGCGTAATTTTGATCTGAGGGTACTGAGACGTGGGTAGGGTGGTCGAGGGCTTCTGGCTAGCAGCCTATGTCCACCCTATACACACTCAACTACCTTCTCTCAAAATTTCTTTCTGAAATTTACTATTAGACTTTGAATACTCTGCTTTGAATTTTTCTAATTTTTCTAATTATTAAAACTTAAACTTGGACTATTCAAAGTCTAATAGTCCACTATTTACTACTGAACTACTGCTACTTTTTGCTTGAAATAAATTTAAATAATCCTTCGGGTCGTTAATACACGCGAGAAAATTATTATCGAACGTATTTCGAGATTGTTTTGAGGGTTTAGGGAAATCGAGATTTCAGTTTGTTATTGTTGTTCTTCGTACTTGTCGAATAGGTTATCGAAATGAATTTGAGAGGTTGCCTAATGAAAATATTTCGGCGTTTCAGCTGTCCATTAATGAAATAAATTTTCGTTACAGGTTATTTCTAAATTTAATATGTACTTTTCTTCCAGCAATCTATAATTTAATTTTCTTTCAGTATTTATGATATTTTCTATGCTATTGAAAAATGAATTTTGAATTTGTTTTATGAATTGTGATTTACTAAACTAATTCTTCGCAGGACTTGCATGAATTTTGCATGTTGAGTAGTTAGTTATATTATTGTATTTTACGTAGTTAGTTACATTATTGAATTGTATATTGTGAGCTGATTTGCAACGAGTGCACTATACTCGTGCAATATGCCCACCTTTAATTAAACCGTCTCACTAGTTTACCGTAATAAATCAATTTTTCGAATTTCAATTAAGAATTTTTGAATTTTAGTAAATACTAGAGTCGTTGCATCGAGTATTATAATATAATAGCTTCGTCCCTAGTTCGCTTTATATTGAATATTTTTACGCGTTTAATTGATACCCTCCTTCAAATTTACTTGCGTTAGAGATTCGGGAAAGATATCAATTCGCGGTTTATTCTTTTGCTTTATATACATCGCGTTTATTTCATATCTCTTTTCTTTTTTTTACGTTTATTCTATTTAAAGTTAACTTGATTCTAAAAATCGAGAATAATATAATTTCGCGGTTTCCCCTCTTTAAAGTTAACTTGATTCTAAAAATCGAGAATAATATAATATCGCGGTTTCCCCTCTTAAATATGTCGCGTTTCGAAATACTTTTCGCGTCGCCCATTCCACAGTGATTCACAAAGTGTGAGTCTGTGAGTCTTGGAAAATGAACTGGAACTGGAATGATTGGAGGAAGGATGACGGTCTGAGAGGAAGGAAGGATGAAACGCAGCCAAATCCACGTTGCAGAGCCTACCTGCCAAAATCTACGTTGCAGAGCCCAAGTGCTTAATCTGCGAACGGTGAGTTACCAAAATGGGTTTTTTTCTGGCGATATGGTAGTGTAGTTAGTTGAATTGTCTATTGCCAGCTCAAATTTGAGCTGAGCTGCCCCTAATTAAACCGTCTCACTAGTGTTTCGCAATTAATAATTGAATTTCTCAATTTTTATAAATATTAGAGTCAGTGAATCGCGTTTTGAAATAATAGCTTCAACCTTAGTTCGCTTATTATTGAACATTTTTCCGCGTTTATCTGATATTTCCTCCCAATTCGCGTTTTTGCTTTTTATTCAATTTACTCGCGTTTATTTGATACTTCTTTCAATTTTTCACTCGCGTTCTACGAAAGTTTAGTTCGATAATAGAGTCTAAAGTAATGTAAATTCGCGGTTTCTCCCTCTCTAAATAAAACGCGTTTCGTACACTTTTCGCGTCGCCCATTCCACAGTGACTCACAATTTGTGAGTCTGTGAGTCTTGGAAAATGAAAACCGAGGAACTGGAATGATTTGCGGAAGGATGACGATCTGAGAGGATGGAAGGAAGGAAGGAAGGAGGCAATGCAGCCAAAATCCACGTTGCAGAGCCCAGCTGCTTAATCTGCGAATTGTGAGTGAATTTTTTTGGGTTTGGTGATGGTTTATATATGTGTGTGCATGCATATGGAGCTGAACTACCAAGAGTTCAAAGAAGAACTGGATGGACTCTATTGCACTAAAGGTGCAAACGCCCTCCCATTATTAAATCATTCAATTTAGAGTCAATTTTCGTAAGAAATGCTCACCCATCTACTTTCGATCGATACGAGAATTTATTACGTCGCGTCGCGTTTAATAAATTAGCTTCATCCCTTTTTCGGTTTTTGCTTTTCTTTTCTCTTTTCTTTTTTCAATTTTTAGTAAATGTCCCAACTAAAATCAACTACACGAAGATATGGAGGATAATAAAAATTCGCGGTTTCGGATACTAAACAAAATCCCTGAAAATGAAAATAAATCGCGATTCGTACTCCACTTTTCGCGCGTCACCCTTTCACAGCTTTCCAAGTCTGGTGGGTTTTGGGCATTGGCTTTGGGTCTTTCAATCTATCATTGTGGGCCACTGGTG
>NW_017100724.1:1262762-1267511 GCF_001263275.1 Habropoda laboriosa | reverse complement strand
TTGGGTCTTTCAAAGTCTGGCCTTGGGTCTTTCAATGTCTGGCATTGGGTCTCTCAATCTGGCATTGGACCACTGGTGCAATCAAAATTCGAAGCTTGGGGGACTAAAATCTGTCTGATGGAACCAAAATTGAAGGCTGAGGGAAATCGAATGGTCCACTGAGGGAATTCCAAAGTTTCATGGGTCTGAGAGGAGCTTTCAAGTCCAAATCGCAATTGTGGGTCAAAATTCAAGGCTGGGAGAACTGAAATGGGCCACTGAGGGAATTCCAAAAGTTTCGTGGATCTGAGAGGATGGACCAGTGGCCAGGTATGAGGTCTACGAGTGGTGAGTCGCATGAATTTTTTGTTATTAATCAAATTTATATTTTATTCTTGCAGCAAATATCCTAATTTATTAGTTTCCACAGAAATAGTAGAATTATCACATTGCGTTTGGTAATAGCAATTTCAATTTTTCGTTCGTTTCTATTCTTCTCTCGTTCGATACTTTCCTCGCAATTTCTGATACGTGTTGCATCGAAATTTTGCTAAATTAATATTTTTCTTACAGAACTTCGTTACTATGATTTTATGTACGTAATAAAATAAAAACAAATTATTTTATGTACTCCTTCGGAATATCGACAAATTGTAAAGATATCCTATTAATTTATTCTCCTATTCCATTTTATAATGTACTTTTCTTACAGCTAACCCAATGTATTTATTTCCACCAAGTACAGGTTTATATATTACTTCGGCTGTAGTAATACTTTCTCTAAATCATTGACGAATATCATATCGTGTTTCATGCAAATTATAAAACCAGAAATTATATACATTCACGATATCCATTAGAGTAGATTCCAGTGATCCAGACAAATTCAAAGAAGGAATATTAAATGAAATTAGGGAACGTATAATTCACATGACTCTTGCATAGCGATATCACTTTTTTGTATGTTTTAGGTAATTGGTGCAGTTTCTAATTAAATTGTCATTTTCAGAAATTCCACTAATAGAGAAACACCCCCAAGTAATTTCTAATTTTGACGAAACTTTGGTATATGTTCGTTCTCAGCAAAATATTCGAAAGTTATTTTTTCAATGAGAAATCATGCACAACGAAGGGTTGAAAGTTTCTCTCGAAATTTGAAGTAACAAAGATATTTGGTCTGTTTAAAAAATTAGGAGAAATAGAGGAATTATGCAGTTTGACGAATTCTGCAATGTCTAGTAAGAAATTCGACTGCGTGTAGGCAAATTTGAAAAATGATCGTGTGCGTGTGATATAAAGTGAGCGATGGTCTTAACTTTAAGTAGTTCGTAAGATAAAATAAATTAGCATAAGACAATAAAAAATATTCATCCACCGATGGACGTCGTGGGATGCGTGCGTTTTAACTTTAAGTAATTCATCCGTAAAATAAAATAAGTAATTCTAAGATAGAAAATTGTACCGAATACCATGTGCGCGCTCTCTTACAGAGATACGCGACTCACTTGTAGCATAATTAATAAGATACCATATACATTTTTACTATCGCGATTTATAATTTTATAACATCCTATTAAGGAAGAATATAAAATTTTTAAAGTTTAAATACTAGTATATCGTATCGCGAATTATTCTAAAGACTCGAATTTTTGATAAAATTATCTATTTCCTTTGCTACAAATGAGAATCGCGTATCTCTGAATATAGAGAGTAGCCAGTAGGGCATGTGTTTTTGTCGGGTCCCTTGCGTAGTCACCTCCTCGTGGTGGGACCTGGTAATTGGTATCCTTTTCCAAAGAAAATTCTCACTTTTGCAAAAGGATACCAAGCTAAGAACTACGCGTACCCGTGACCACTCTGATTCTCACGAATGCAGAGTGGAACGCGGGTACTATTTAGTTATACACACAGTTAAGAGATGTTCCGAGATGTGAATGTTTTAAGTTGACGTAGTTCGTAAGATAGAATAATTTAGAAAATAAATTAGTCCGTAAGATGAAATGGAATCCTTTCCCAAAGATAATTATCAC
The DNA here is from genome assembly GCF_001263275.1 of Habropoda laboriosa. Taxonomy (NCBI): domain Eukaryota; kingdom Metazoa; phylum Arthropoda; class Insecta; order Hymenoptera; family Apidae; genus Habropoda; species Habropoda laboriosa. The sequence continues at coordinate 1,265,502 of NW_017100724.1, read as the reverse complement.
TTGAAAAATTATTCCATTTTATTAAAATGAAAAAATTAATAATTCTATAGCAAGTGTTAACAATTAGGAGCAGTATTTGTTATAAGTTTAACAAGAAAGTAGATTACAATGAACAAACATTGAATAAACTATCGATTTGGATAAAAAGTTACTTAACATGATAATTCTACCTTCGCTATGGCTATTTTTTCGGTCCATGACCGCAGGTCAACCTGATTGTTAATTTTGATCAACTTAGTCTCACACGAGAAAGTAATAGGAACATTAAAACGTAGCTATTTATTAAAGAAAGTTACAAAAATGTATAAATGATAATATGTAGTATTATAACAAATTGCTAGGAATATAAAATTTATAATACATAAGTAAAAATTAATAAATTATACGATATTATACTAGAAAATTCAAATTTTCTAAATTATTACTGTCGAAATTCGCGCGCTGGGTGACGCGAATCCGGAACCAATACAATACAGAGTAACCTTCCCTGGGACTATTAGTCCCCGAGACTTCGAGTCGAACGGGTCGCGTAATTCATACCTAAGGTTTCGGAAATATCTGTGTCTGTTCTTATTCGACTTTCTGATACAACTTTAACTGGAATATTCAAGCTCAAGACGAAGAAAACGCAGAGAAGACTTGAAATGTTTGATAAATTCGAGTGGAAAATTCCACAGCTTGACGAAAAGAAACGGAAGCAGTGAAGTCCACGTTGCAGTGTCCAGGCATGAAGGTGTGCAAATGGTGAGTTTCATGCATAGATTTTATTGGTGGTGGTTAAATATTTCGTAGGAATATTTCGAGTTTATATACGAGTATATGTACATCTGAGAGTTCTTTTCGATAGTTGCTCTCGAGAGTACTCTCAAATTGTGTGTCCAGCTCTCCGCCAGCACTCTCAATACCGCGTGTATTGATAAATTTCACTCTCGAGAGTAACTCGCGATAGTTTGACTCTCAAATATACACATACTGTACGAGCTCGACTGCCTCCTGTTTACAAACGAACTCTAGTATCGCGAGTTTACGAACGAATCCTATTGCCATCAAGACAGTACACTCGTATACAGTACACGCTCGCAGGTCGAACGTCCCAATAGTTCTTCGTATTAATGTGATTTATAACTTGTTTTCGCTAAAAGTAACTCAATTTGTTAGTTCTGAATAATACCTCTGAGAATCGCCCCTATTTCGCTTCCTGTTTAATTTATATACCGTGTTTATTCGATAGTTTCTCTTCAATTGTTTCCGAACATTCAATGCAAATTTAATTTGATTAGAAAATCGAGATTTAGACACATTCGCGGTTTCCCTTTCTACTTAATTTACATACGACGATTATTTGATAATTTTCTTCAAGTTTTTAATTAGATTAGAAAATTTTGCTTCTGCTTTTTAATACCGTCTATAATAAGACTTTCGTGTATCCTATATCACGAACTATTGAAAGGACATGAATTTTACATCTGTCCACTTTTTTCGCTACGAATGAGAAACGAGTGTCTCTAAAGGCAGGAAGCATGTTTTTGTTGGGTCCTTGCGTAGTCACCTCCTCGTGGTGGACCTGGTAATTGGTATATTTTCCAAAAAAAAAATTAATATTTCTAAAAGTTACGATACCAAGCTAAGGACTACGCATACTTGCAGCCCACTCTATCCTCGCTAATACAAAGTGGGCTGCAGGTACTATATAGTTTTAAAGTTAAAGAATCCCCATGATAAGCTTACTATTAATTAGAAGAACGAAAACTCGATTAATCGTACAATGTACAATTCAGTCTGAAAATTCTCTCTCCAAGTCGCATCTCGGAAGAAAATGAAGAGAAGTAGGACCTAGGATTGACCAACTACAAATTATTTAGGGTAGTTTTCCAATTACACGTCTACAGGTCACGTACAGTGAATCCTACTAATATTCAAGCACTCTTTAGAACAGTATAACTCTTTAAAAATCAAACCTCACGATTTGAGATTTTTTGAGAAGTTATAAGGATCAGTATACTCGATCTGTTAATGTTGCTACGAGCTACATTAATTCGATTCCCACAAACTGCAATTTTTTCAAAATTTTTTCCACGCGTCATCTAGTATACCAATCCGTATAACTTCTCGAACAAACTCAAGTCGTTAGGTCTAATTTGAAAAAAATTATACCGTTCCAAAGAGCGTCCGAATATTTCGTACATTTTAAACAAAAGACCAGCAGAACGTCGCGCAAAAGTTCCTTGACCAGGAAACCCACCTATAAATCTTAGAAATCCCTCTTTCCACCGCACCTAGGCTTACGACAAGTCAATTGCCATTGAGGGTGTTCTATCTGGACAAATCCCCCAAGTCGTTGTTATCTCACAGCCAGACACAAATCCATCAAGAAGCACACACAACTAGCAAACAAATGAACTTTCTCAAAAACACTTAGCAAGACTTAAACACTTGGCCCTAACAAACGACGCGAATAACGTGGAAATAAACGAAGTGGTACTCTGCAACTCTGCGAGAAGAGTATTTTCGTCGAGCATCGCCGACGATCTATTTTAAATTTCGCGGGCTAATAAATTGCGGAATTACCGCTCACGTTTAATCCTTTCGCCGATTCGTACGCGATAATATTCGCGTCGCATCCACGGCTGTACACGCGCGTCATCCCTCTCGCTTCTTCCCGACTTCTCTCTTTCAGCGAAGATGCGATCAAGTCGCGGGCGAAATTCATATATTTTATTCCGCGTTTTTCGGCTCGCTG
>NW_017100724.1:1256954-1262735 GCF_001263275.1 Habropoda laboriosa | reverse complement strand
ACTTGAAAAAAAAAAAAGGAAGAAAAGCTCGGGGAATAAATTCAACGTAGCGGTCACCGCGATTATTTACGGGGCGAGCCGCGTCGACTTAATTAATTTTATGTAAAAATATGTTTCGAGTCCCCGTGAGTACCGGCCGCGACCACGTCTCATCCGTTCGATGTATACACGCGTGTACTGTATGTGTAGACGGGGTGTAGTTGCACACGAGGAGGAGGAGGCTAGAGAAAAACGTATTTGATAAACTGTTACCCGGTGATCACGCACCTGCCGCTGCGTGATACTTTGCACGCGCCTCGTTTCGACGCGCATACTTTAAGCCGCGCCGCGGCAAGCGTTCCAGTATTTTTCTCCAGCCGTGTGCACGCGCGCGTGAATTAATGGCGCGCGCCGTTTGCGCGGACACGCGCGATGCGCCTCCACGTTCGTTGGTTGGTTGGTCCGCTCGCCCCGATCTGCGTTTGGGACGGTGTGTATCGGCGAAATTTCATTCGAGTGATTTATCGTGTTCCGCGGGGCTGGTTAGTTTAACCCTGTCCGGAGGTGATACGTGCTTGATTAAGAAATTGTTTCGGCTAATTGTCAGGTCGATGAAGATATTACTGGTACCCCTGAAAATATTCGGGCACTAACGAAGCAGCAACCATGGAACTTTTAAGGGGAGTTGAAAAATTTTTAATTAGAAGCATTTGCCTTGTGTGAAAAATTCTCAAAAAAATTATTTATTGCTGTACAGTGGAGGACAAAAGTATTCATACACCCTATAAGACGGAATAACATTTTTAAAATTGGGCCAAACGACTTGAGTTTTTTTTTGAGAACTTGGAAAGATTAGTTAACGTTATCAGTTAACGTTGCTGTGAGCTACAAACGGTTTAAAGATTGTGAAAATCGCACTATTTCACGACTTTCGGCCTAGAACTGTAATAAATCTGCAGATTCTTACATCTTTCGATGCCTGTCGCTTGTTTCTCCATCTACCGATTTCGATGAAATTTTCAGCGTGTGTATAATTGACATAGATCTACAATACGTATTTTTTAAATTTTCATCACGAGTTCAGATAAAAAAGTTGTAAAAACGACCTTCGCTATTTTCTCCGCGATTCCGACTAATTGCAGTTTTTTCAAAAAATTTTTTACACGTCATCTAGTAAACTAATTTTTCTAACTTCTCAAAAAAGAAACTCAAGTCGTTTGGCCCAATTTTAAAAATGTTATTCCGTTTTATAGGATGTATGAATACTTTTGTCCTCCGCTGTATATATGTGTTTAAGTTTGATATTTGGAAGTTGGACTCGAAGCTCAGGAGTTCTAAAATATTTTTTAGTACTTAAAGTATTTTCTAATATTTAAAATTCGAAATTTCGTCCAATTACTATGTTACACAAATGTTAAATATTCAGAAATATTTTAAATATTATGAACTACTATGAATATTGGAAATATTAATTTCGCTAATTGCAAGTGTCCGAATATTTGTGTAACATAGTAATTGGACGTGATTTCGAATAATTTGAATTAGCAATACGAAATCCTAAAATACAATAAATAATGTTTCGTAAGGAAAAAGCATCGACTCGTTCTTTTTACATTTGACCGACATATTCGTCACTAGAAAGGCAGGCTTATACAGTGTCCGAATATTTTTGGGAGTAAGCATAGGTTGATGAAGAATTTCGTTGACAAGTTGGTAGGTAGTTTTGCAAAAATAAAAGAACGTCTGTTTCGGTGTTGTTTAATTTGTTTGATATACTGCTGTTTCGCATTGATAGTGGCATAATTGAAAAAATGGAAATTTTACAGGAAAAGTAGTGTAAAATTTGCATTTAACCAACAGTTCAATTCCGCTCGTATAATCTAATCTGCTCTCTGATGTGAAACTAATGAAATTAGAAATATGCAGTTTTACGTGATATAAATACTAGAGCAGTCTATTTGTGGAGAAAAAAGAAAAAATTAAAATTGACATTTTTCAAATTGTCACATTATCGGAGATTTTATTCTACTTTTTTCTCTTCCATTGAAAGGTTTAAACAAATATCCGCGCAGGTAAATTAAAACAGTAAGTAATTCCTGTGTGTTGCAATAACGTTGCACAGTCCTTTGTAACCTTTCGCAACAACCTCTCGACTTGTAACATTGTTGTGCAACTTTAACTTTCCACGGTAATTCTAAAGTTTGCAACTTTTAAACGGATCCACAGTTTCGCTGGCGGTCTGAACACGTTACTGTGTGTCACTGAAATGTTGCACAGCCACTTGCACCTCGCGATAAACTTGCAATTTTTTCAAGTTGGCCAAATATCCTTGTAAATTTCGATAATGCTTCACGATCTTCTTTCAATTTCCACGATAATTCAGAAATACACAGCAAAAGTTCTTCAACATTATCCTAATATAATATTCCACAGTCACAAACACTGAAATAGTTGAAACAAAAATTTTTATCATCAAATTTGAACTCGACTTTATACGATATTTGAATCTTAATACTGTTACACAATCACAAACACCAAAACAGACGACAGAAATTTTTCTCTTAAAATGCAGGTAATTAAAATACTGAACTTATTCAACACGTGTGCCAAGACACGAAACTTACAATGACAGTATCGTGCAAAGTTGCTACTCCGAAGTCGGGTCGCGCGCACGCAAATGACGCAGCCATTTGGTGGCAAAAGGGGGCAGGACAAACGGCAAGAGCCTCGAGTCCACGAACGCCTAATTAATATCTGGGTCAGAGAACAGGGAGAGGCTTTAATTACCCATGGCTACCGGCGGGCCAATGATAAATGCGTACCTCATTTCGTGCACCAGACTTAGCTTCTACTTTCGCCCTACCTCTTTCACTACCGTGCGCACGTCCTCTTTCGCCATTCTCAAGCTTTCTAGACGAACCGACACACACGCACACCGACCGAGAAGGGAGAAGAAGAAGGAATGCCCGAAATGCGGCAGCGTGAAAAGCTAAGGATAAATAAAGAAGCAACGGCGAAACGACGAGTTGCTTTTCAGCCCTTAGGCTCTTCATTATGCGACTTCATTTCATCGTGGCTGCTGCACGCGTGCTTGGCACGCGGGCTTCATTTCGCCGACGCTATCACACTCGAACGCCGAGGAACGCGGCGACGTTCTGTGTGCGAAAAATGCCAGCTTGATTGCGTTGCTTTGTTTACAACGGCGGTGGGAAATTAGCCATGGGATAGTGAATAATTGGTGGGGATAATTAAAGGAAGCCTCTCGTCTAATTATTTGGAAACATTCGTTTTTCCTCGTTTCTTTGTTTCACGGTGTAACGATGTTTGTGTCTCCTTTTCTGCAAATTATTTACAATTTTCGATGTTTTCAAATTTGCGAGAAAAAATTACATAATTTATAATTTTAAACGTGAAAATCCAAATCTCTCACCTGCCACAGAGGGTACAAGATAATTCAGAATTTACCTGAGAAAAAGGTGCATAAACTTGCGAAACTTAACATTAGTAACATAACCATTTCCAACTCCCTTTAAACTCCACAAAGAATACTCGTGAAAGTATATATGAAAAATCACGCAAAATTTTATCGTAAATCCGCGTCCCGGTGATCGTCGCGGAAAGAGCATCCCCGTGCAATCGGATTCCATTTGGCAGCCAGTAAACGCGAAACGTGACCGCCGCGTTGCAACACTCTGCGGCGAGGCGAGCCCGTTTAGACGGCAGGTCACGCGAACCGTAGCATTTTCGCTGGAAGAAGAAGAAGAAGAAACGGCCGAACGAGAGTGGAAAGGCAAAGCAGTCGCGAGCTAGGGTGGATTTGGAAATCGAGATTCCGCCTTGATGGATGTGACGACCTCGAGGCGAGGGTGGGCCTGGGTGTGGCGAGAGAGGGAGTCCTGCAATCGCGTCTAACAGGCCGCCGTCTAACATCCGTAGATCTCCTCGATGCGTTGAACGCCTTTCCACGTATCCACACGTACGAGAAGAATCTTACGACGGATCCCTTTTCTTCTCGACCAACCCCTGTGCTCGTTTCTTCGCTGACATGCGTGCCACGCATGATACGCGCACGCACGCGTGCAACCGCGTCGGTTTTGATTTCTTTCTGATTTTTCTGTCGCTTGGGTGGTGTTCGAATAGAATCAGGAATAAGAAGATTCTTTTTTATTGAATTTTTACTGTAGGCGTAGGAGGCGCATTCAGTCAATAATTATTGCCTAGGAAACGTGTAAATTTTATTCGAATCAGTTCGTTTAAGCTGTTCCCCGCGTTTCTGTAGGCAAAGGGTTCGTAGAGCGTTTAGAAGGTAAAAACGATTTGCTGAGGATATTTCGGAGTTCGATCGCAAAGTGCTGACGTCGAATTTGCATATACGTGGTTATTAGAGACGATGACTTGGAATTTTCGAAAAATTAGATTTGTCTAGAGAACATTAATAATCATAGATTTTCATTCAGAGTTTCTTCAATTTGGAATTTAGAACGAGCTTCTGTATACTTAGGGTAGTTTAAAAGAATTTGAGCTTTACAGTTACCTTATTTTTTTCTTCATTTTTCTTTTTTGTATTTTTACGTTAATGTGTTATAATAGGATTGCGTATTTATAATTGTTGCAATTCTTGCTGTGATTATTCTTCAAATTTTCTTAGTAAGAATTTATAAGAATCTAATAAGATATCTAATAAAAAATGCAAAACCAAGGAAGATACTTCAGGTTCTAATCTCAAATAACTCACCCTGTACAAGTCCCTTTGCAAACATCTGAAATATTCAGTTTAAAGTTAGCAGTAAGTTTCTCACAGCAGAAATTCCCCAGAAACTACTCGCATCTTCCCGAGACATAATAACATAATTTCCAGCATTGAATCAACAATTAAACGTTTCATCCCCCTCGAAACAGTAGGCAGAAGGAACTTCTGCATCGTGTTGAAGCAACGTTTCATTGCATTTTAATCAAACCACGTTGCTTGGTCCAAAAATCAGCTTAACCCTTCGAAATTGCAATTACATTAAGCAAGTTCATGAAACGGTAGTAGTATCACGACGTTCTCTCCGCGAAATCTTCAACCCCTGAACGTCTCTGTGGAAGCGTGACGGCGCGGCGCGGTGCTCTACGTTCCTCCTGGAAACTTTCGGAATAAGACGACGCTCCGGTTCACCCCGGGGCGAGTAAATCGAGGCGTACGCTAAAATGGAACTGTACAAAGTACCATTTCATAAATCTTGCCCGGAAAAGCGCGCGCCGCTGCACGGAAGGGGGAGGAGTGGCGGGCAGGCAGGAGGAGGGAAAAGAAAACTGTTGATAGATGAGAAAGACGAGGAGAGAGGGAGGAGGTCGCAAGCGCCGGGAGCACGAGCTGCTGGAAGCATTATTTCGGAGACGGTGTATGATATTATAAACCGAGAGGGGATACGTCTGAAGAGACTCCCTCTTCGTGTTGTTGTGCTCGTAGAATCTCGCGGATGAATCTGTGTCTCTCCCGTCGAGTGTATACGCGGGGGAAAAAATGGAACCGGTGAAACGTGTGCAATGTTTGTCTAGGAAGTATGAAGATAAACGTGAGAAAATTTAAAAAACGTAACGAATGGCAAGTGAATTTTTTGAGAAGCTCGTGCAACTTAATTTGTAATGCAGAAGGATTTATTGAAGCGCAAGTGCAGCATTGAAGTGCATTTTCATCTTGATAGCAAGTTATCGAAAAATAGGGACATTACATTGACAATTTTTTTGCAAGCTTTCCATTCGTAATAAAGTTCCTACAAAAACTCGCAATGATTTTCTAAAAGGATTGATAGCTTCCAC
>NW_017100724.1:1251281-1256882 GCF_001263275.1 Habropoda laboriosa | reverse complement strand
TAGCTTCCACATTTACCTCCAAAAGTTTTTAAGTATTTAAACACCTTAGTATATATATATTTTTTTTTTGAATGAAAATGAACAGAAAAATCATTTCTGCAAAAAAAACTTCAAATGAACTTGAGCGATTACAAGTAACAACGGAACAACAGCATCGCTGTGCGAGCAAGCAGACAATAGCTCGATGCCTAGGGACATCGATATTTTAATTTCAGCAGAGAAAAACGTTTCTTCTCCACAGGTGCGAACAGTGGATGCAGAGTGCGCGTGCTCCTTGAAGCCGCGCATTCTGCACGCTGGGTGGATAATTCAGCGAGTGGAAGACAGAAACAGGAAGGGTAAAGAAAGAAAGTAAGAAGGAAAAAGAGGCACGAGCAAGCAATATATCAGCGGAGGGTTGGTAGGAAGACGAAACCTCCTCTGAGGAACTACCGAGTCACTTCGTTTCTTTTTACCCTACAGCCAAGAAAAATCCCGAATAATCCGCCTGCAAGGATTATCCTGCCTCTCGCCGATCTTCCCTTGTTTTATATAACTCGTCGGATATCCTGACCCTTGCACGTCGTGGCGCACCGTTCGATTCAATAATTCCACCCCTGGCGATGAAATTTTCAGATGAAACTGGGATTTTTAGGTATGTTTCGGTGAGCTGTATGTGATAGTTGTGGAGATTGCAATAATTTCGATTAGGTATTTGTAGATTTAAAATGCAGAGGCACTTAGTTTTGCACGAAACATTTTTTTTACCCTTTGGGGACTGTGGCCGTAATCGTGCGCATATTACAGCATCGTATTTACTTTTTATGAATTATTCACTGGGACTGTGAATAAAAAATCTCGTAATCAAAATTTCGTTAAATAAAGTATTATCTTAAAATGAACAAAAAAATCTCAGTCTGCCGGTTAATTTTCGCGTGTTTGAACTCAGTACCCGCAGTTTTGATGATACTTAAAAAAATGTATTAAAATGAAAAGAAGTAGGCAAAATCAAAATTAAAAATTAACAGAAATCACTGTCCTCTTACCGACAGAGTAAACGTAAATTCTTCTTCCATACATAGCTTGCAATACCAAATCGACTTTAAAGTTCCACTAAAAATCTTACAAATTACAAGAAACACCAAAATCCGCTTCCAATGAATCAGAACTCCAAAGAAAACAGCGTGAACCATTGAGAAAAATTTTTCGCGACTCGCAAGAACATTTTCCACGTTCCCAACCTTTCGGTCGACCATACTACGCAACCAAGAATCGAATACTTCACTCGAGGAACTGTTGGAACTGTTCTCATGAGAATCGGTACATCGTCATAACACAGCAAGATCTTAACGTTACATAAAGGGTCTCGATGTGGCAGGAGGCTGGGAAACGATTAGATTTATGCATGGAAAGCGGTTGGCCGGTTTTATAGTACAATAAATTTATTTAAAAGACATTAATGAATAGCGAACCGCTGAATGACCGAGGGAACCGTAATGACGTAACCGTAATCGGTGGCTGGGATCGCGGGAGAACAGCTATGAAAATTACACGCGCTATTTGTTGGAGATCGAGGGAACGGATTGCGTTGAAGACGAACAGGCCGTCTAACCATCAGTCAACAATAATGTCCACAACAAAGTTCAGATAGACGCGGCTGCCGTGTTTCGTTTCTCGTGGAATCATAAACGGGCAAGGAACGCAATAAAACCTGGCTCGTTATAAACCATCTGACGTGCAATCGTTGCAGTAAACGTGGAATCCGGGCTTGTAAAATCTAAACGCGGAATAGGGACAATCTTGCGTCTCAAATTGAACTTTGGCTCGTCTGCCAAAGAAACGAATTCTGCGAATGATTCGTTTGATCTCTTGGAAGGATCAATTTGACCTTATTTTTGCCTCTTTCTCGAAGAATTCGCGATAATGAATGGTAAATGGAGTTTCTAGAATGGATATACCACAAATTTATACCTGGTGAAAGGGTGAAATTGTAATAAGGTGTTTGTCTAGCAATCGAGGGAAATCGAGAATTGCGAAAGTGGTCGTTTAATGGAAAAACTTCGTGATATCCGTGGTTTTAATTCGATTCTAAGATTAGGCGGAGACTTTTTTCGCGTGGAATTACCTTCGACGAAGATATGCGATAGGATTGAAAAACCTGATTCCCCTGGACGCTATTAAACCGTGGTGAAAACGTATGCAGGAGCTCGCCAGAAGTTGTAACATTTTACTGTCGACCGAGGGGGCACGCCGAGAGCCATCGAGGAAATTAATTTTATAGCATTTTATTACGCTCGCGTTCAAGAATTCGTATTTATAGCCTTGTTTATCGAACGACAGGTATAAAGAAGAATGATGGCAACCAGTATTGACTAATTTGTAAGGCTGGTAGCGCGTTAGTAGCCGATAAAAGCCGGATAAATATTCTTAATCTCGGGGTGAAACGTGCAGTAGTAAAACCGAAATGTTGCGAAACAGGTAAAAAGCAGTATTTCATAAAATCAACATTTTATGAAAATTTCATACGGACACTCGTAAAATAAGGTTCGACTTTAATACGATTTCACGGGACGATAAAGTGTGTCGAACACGCAAAACGACCACCTTCGATTTTCCAACAATTCCACCCGCTGAGCAAACACCGAGATACGAGTGTATATACCTAACCTGCACAACTATGCTAGCACAGGAACGAAATTCCTAACATCCCAACTGGAAGCTAAACAGCCCTGAAACGCGACAATTAAGCATTCCCAACTAAAGTTGCGCCCCCGTTGATCAATTGTTTCCTTGTTGGTCGCGAATTTCTTACGTTCACGTTGAACCGCTTAAGGTGGTCGTTTAGGGTGCAAGGGCCACCCTTGTGTTTCCTTCTGCCCCATTCTCATGCCGACACTCCCTTTATCGATCCCACTCCCGACCCTCTCACCCTCCATCCTCCCTCACGCTCTCATTCCTCCTTTTCTTTCCGCCGCTTTCTCTCTCCTTTTCGCCCTCTTTCGCCTGTTCCTCGCGTCCTTGTCCATCTCTCTCTCTCTATCTCTCTCTGTCCTGCTTCACCACCTAGTTACCCCGGGGAAAAGGTAGAACCGGTTCCATCCTCCGTCACCCTCCTCCTTCGCAGACGCCACCACCATTGCAGCAGCCACTGCTGCCACTTGCCTCTATAAACCCGACCAACCAGGAAGCACGTATCTGCCCTTTCGAATTATCCGGCTGACTTGCCGCCCTTTGTTGCACGCGGAATTTCGTTTAATTAAAATGAGACTGTAGGGCCCGGACTCTGGCTTTCTCCTGAGAAGAGGCCTGTTAGCTCGTTTCGTTTCGTTTCGTCTTCGATTGTGTCAGCGCCAACAGAGAAACTGGAGTCGGTTGAACGTCTGAAAGAATAGACGTTTCTCCAGGCGATTCGCTGCTTTCGTTTGTTCACCAACGGACAAATTTCCAGGTTCGAAGCAAGGGTTAGACCAGTGGTTTCTGATGAGCTCACGATCGTTCCTTCTTGGTGGTTCGAGTTGGGTTGCTTTAATCGAGCAGCTGGATTGACGGTGAAGGGTATATCGGTGACGTGTGTGTGTGTGTGGGTATGGTATGTGTGGGGTGTAACGTTGCCACGGAAGGTTAATAATGTCGATTTTTGAGGAAAGGAAGATGAGCAGTGGGAAACACGGGTGTTTAGGAATGGGAGATTGTGTAGATGAATGGAATGCGGATTATCGTGATGTTTAGAGTTGTTGAAGGTGGAGAGAGGAATTTGTACGTGGTTAATGAAGGTATTCGCTGGATTAGGAGATTCTATGTTTTACTTGTCAGAAGTATTGATTTTTTCAGTCTCGTAGGAATTGATTTATGCTGCTAGGATGTTTGTAATTATTTTTAAATTCCTCTATTATACCACGTGTCACCGAATACACAGAAAATTCAGGATTTTTACGTGGGAAAAAAAGTGTTGGATACGACGAATGCTACATTTATTAGGGGGTGTTTAGAATGCACCACCATTGAACGAAAAAGGTAATTCACGTAGAGACACGCGAAGAAAAGGACGAGCGAACGCCAATGGAAAAATAATCGTACGATCATCGCCGTTCTCCATTCCCCTCTCTCTCTCTTCTGTTGACCGTAGCGGGAATTCTCGTGTGGCCACGCGGAAATTAGCCTCGATTGCAATCTTGGGAGGTGTAAACTGGCAAAATGGCGGTGCTCGAAGAAGGAAATACATTGTTCGGGGCGGGGCCAAGGCACTGGAAAGGGCAGACCGTTGTTAATCACGTTATCGAGGTGAGGCATCGACTAATTAACACCGAGTTAATCGTTCGCCTCTCTATCCCGAACCTACCGACCGCGATCGTCGCCATTCTCAATGGGTGGTGAGAATTTTTCACGATAGAACGAAAACGTCGATTAATTCATGACAGTGTATCCTTCGTTTCGATGCATTCTGCAAGTCGAACCTTTCAAATGATTATTGATTAGCGATTGCTGATATTCGTGAAGAAGAAAATAAGGAGACACTGAAAAATTTCATTCGTAGCTTGAGAATTTTGACGGTATATTTGAAAATTATTCAAGTGCACACGAGTATTTATATTAAAATTAAGATTAAACAACGAACGACTCACGAGTATCTAAAACAAACACCATGAGCAAGTAGCATCGTATTCCGAACAGAAGATCTCACATCGCGAACGGTTAATCCCCGGCAAAAAGAAGGAATCTCTCTCTCTCTCTCTCTCGAAAATCGAGCCATCCTCTTCCTCCGCAATTCATCCGTCAGCGAGAAGTATAAAACGAACCAAAAAGAAAAAAAAAAGCAACTAGCGGCCATATCCTTCACTGTCACGGTATCACCGCGTGTTCGTCCGGTGTCAAGCTTTAAGCTCCGTTCACACTTCACCGTCCCCGTGAAACTCTCCCCCGCCAGCCTAAACGATTGATCTATTATGGCCCGTGCACACTTGTACGCTCTCACTCGCTGTTGCGCTAATACGTGAACTCCAGGCCGCAGCGAGAATAAAACAGAAAAACAGACAGCCAGACAGACAAAGAGAGCAAGAGCAAGAGAGAAAGACAGAGGGGGAAAAAACAAGGAAGACGTCATTTACACGACGACTTCGCGTGATAATAATCCAACAAGATCAGCACGCTGAGAGAAACAACGACGACGACGACGACGACGAGGAGAGAAGAGATATACTCGGCCAGCACGACGAGCCGCAGAGGAGAGACACAGAGGAGAGAGGATTGCAAGGCGTCGCGGCGCTGGTCGGTACTAGACTTGGCGTCGGTTCGTTCGTTAGCTGGACCCTCTTGCTCGCCCGTATTAATTTGCTTCCTCCTCCTCCTCTACCCCCGTCGACACCGCCCCTCCCCGTTCGCGGCCCGTTCCACGGTCATCCCCCCCGCGCGTGCGGTAAAACGAAAAGGGGGGCTTCGGGTCACCCCTGGTCTTAGCTGCTGGCTGTTGCTACCGCGCATGCGGCCTCTGCTAATCACCCTTCGTCCTCTACCCCCTCGGACCGACCATCCGCTGCCCGCCCCCTCCCTTCATTCCAGTTCGTAGCCGACGCTGCTGCGTCCCCACAGCCCCCCTCCGAGCAGCCGGCGTCGGTCGTGCAGCCC
>NW_017100724.1:1238249-1251155 GCF_001263275.1 Habropoda laboriosa | reverse complement strand
AGCCCCACGATGTGCTTTCTACGCGCGACGCGCGGCTCGATGAAGGTGAGCCGCCGGAAAATTAACTGGAACTACCGGCGCTGTCTCTGTCTCGCTTGGACCTGGTGAATGGTGGAGATTGGTGCTGGTCGGTCTCTCTCTCTCTTTCTCTCTCGGACCGGCAGACCGTGCTCCAGACCTACTTCTGGCTAGTTCCTCGCGACCATGACCTTCCGGTTCGAAGTGACTTCGGGACTCGCGGGGAAATTAAAGCTGGAGAAGGGTGAAGATTTTGTTGGTATTTACGCACGCGGTCGTTGACCTCGGGGATGATATGGATGTGACGATGGTTGTTTTTAGGATTACGATGCGTTTGGAAGGGTTAAGCTAGTTTTGGGTTAGAGTAATAATTAACTGGCTCTTAATTCATTAATGTCTGAATTATTATTTCCTTTTTCTGTGCAATTTTTGACGACTGTATTGCATTATTTTCTAGTATATACCATGGAAAGTTTAAATGAAAGTGTGATCGAAAGAGAACACAGGGTTAATTGTATAATCGTATGTTTTAATCGGTCACAGATATTTGGGGAGCAATTTTTGTTAGCAAGATTCACAAGTACAATATACTCTTATTTAAGTATACTTTGAAATTCTTGCTACGGTGACTGTTCATGGTACAAAAATTCAAGAAACTTGAATCCTCTGCTGACTATCCTTCAATCCAACTACTCTAAGCTTCTCTGTTCTTCACAAAAACATAAAATATCCAATTCTTTCTCAAAACCTACACATCGAACTATGCACTACCACCTTCATTTCCACTACCATTTACAAAACGAAAATTGCCAATCGAATCCTTCATCACCAAGATTCCACAATAATTAACTACCAAAAAAACCAATTACTCGTGACACTAAAACAATACACCCTCACGTGAATACCATTCAAAGCACACCAACACGGCGTTTCATCTTTACATCAGACGTTACATCGCCGAATTGACGGGTCGATGACGTGATGAGACTTTCGAGTAGAACGAAACGCACGCGAGAAGAGAGGGGTGGAGGCATGGCGTCGCGATAGTAAACGAGTTATTGGAAAATCGTGTGAGGGGCGCGGCGAGGAAGAAAGAGAAAGAGAGAGAGAGGTCAGCAATTTTTCGCCTCATTGGCCGTAAAAAGGAGACGCTTTATCGTTTCGTAGAGGCGGTGGGCCACGTATAGTAACCGAACGGCGACGGACTCCAACGAGCTTCGACCGGGAAGTTCGAAGGTAGTAGGCCGGGGGCATTAACACTGGCTCGTTGTAGATGTTGATCAGGCGGCGCATTTTAACCGGGGCCAATTTGCCGGGGATGAAGCTCGCGTGACGTTCTCCCGCTGTTCCATCCACGTAGCAGCAGATAAAATATCACCTGCCCAGCCGAAAGCTATGAAAATTACGCCGGAATTCGTTGGGCTGGCAAGCGCCTGCGCGCGCGCACACACCCACGGCGTGTGGATCGTGGAGAACGATTGTCCTCCGAGGCGAAACGTAATTTCCAAGAGGAGAACGTCCAGCGAAATTCACGGCGAGCTTCGACCTGATTTCGACCGTTTAAGTGGTTCATTCTTTCTTCTTTTTTTTTTTCTTTCTTTCGTTTCGACGAGATCCAGCTGCCTGGTAGAAACTTTCGTAAAGGCTCCTGTATGCTTCGGGGGTTGATCTGCTGTTATTCTTTTGAGATCGTTTCGATAGTGGAAACTTGAGTGGGACAATTTTTACTTCCATGGATTGGAATTTAATTATGGGATTTTTTGTGAAGAGTTTTGATTAGACGGAAGACTAATTGGTCTGTTCGGGACATTTTAACGAGAGCTGCAGGATGAATCATGTGTTTTAGAAGAATCTATACTTTAGTTCAAATATGTAAATTACTTTATTTATTTGTTTACTGATAGAAATCCATCAGAGTATATAAAATATTTGACAAATCGGACAGAGAAAAATGATAAAACATATTACAAGCAGAAGAGTGAAAAGAAAGAGCTAAGAAAAGCAGCACGAAACGGATAAAAAGAATTTCAGATATATCGCAGATCATCACCTAACTCACGCGCGTACAATACTTTCAACGACATAAAACTTCCAAGTCCACATAAATTAAACTCTAAACAGAGCGACATTCGTTGCAACACATCCTCCATCCTTCCTATTTAAAGGATAACATTCACACCTACCATTATTACCATCTACTTACAAAAGTCAATCTATCCGACTACTTACCACATCGTCCCGGAGAAAACTATAACCGGAGAAGAATGATATCAGATGCGCATATACATGAACCTCTTAAACTATTTCCTACGATGTACATTAACAAACATCCTGAACAATAAGCAAACAAGCATCACCCACCAGTCCTATTTAAATTCACTGGCCATACCGTACTATACGTACAATGCGAGCTCTCTCGAGTTCAACCGATTAGAATCTCTCGAATCGGTGACTCTTCTCACGGCCGGCGCGCACCATAAATAATGCAAACAGCTAGACGAGGCCAACGAGCATCGTCTACTCGTTTTACACATCCTACTCAACCTTAATTAATCAACCACTATTCCACGCGAGTACTCTCCTTCCTCTTTTTTTCTCCAACTTTTCCTCCGTTACGCGGAGGATATCTCCACGAGAAAAAAAAAAAGTCGACGCTGAAGAGGGCGTATCGAGACGACAGGCCGTTCACTCTGATACGACGACGGCGAAGAAGCTGTAAAAGACAGGGGGGAAAGGCTCGATAAGGGTGGTCGGTACAGGGTGAATCGAGTTCAAAGAGTTCGAAGATTCCGGGAATACGGCATATTCGCGGGCATAAAACAGCGAAACGCTTAGCATAGTAACATCACGGAGCGGGGGCGTCATTACCGTATTGATCGCGGGGGTGGTTCCTCTCTCACCCCTTCGCTCCACCGGTCCCTCTTCCTCTTTTCCGCTCTCTGTCTCCCTCTATCTGTCTGTCTCTCCGCCTCCATCCCCCGCGCTTCTTCCCTTATGATCCTGTGTTGTCGAGGATCAGCAGGGTAAGGGCCCGGACCAGAAAAGATTGAGAGGAGAGGGTTGAAAGTAGGACAACGAACTTCTCGGTATAACGAGTCTTTGGATCAAAGGGCCGGCTTGCACGTGGAACGATCCGATAATTTGGAATCGCGCGCCATCACGCCGTTATCGATCGCCTACTGATGATTCCGGACGAAAGCTGCGCCCTCCATGATGACGCACACCCTTCCCGGCCAATGGCTGCGCGATGATTTTCGTCTTTGAATGGATTCCGTTCAGTGGAGATTTGTGGAGATCAGTGGACGGAAAATTACGTAGACGATGATGATTTGTGCAATTGTGGAGAAAGAGGAAGTGGAATGCAACTTTTTAAGGGCTGTTTGTAAATAAATTCTGTCTGATTTGGAGTTTTCTTGGAAATTGCTCAATTTAATTTAAAGGGAGTTTAAGTGCACTTGAGAAAATTTTTAGTGTGAAATAAGCACAGTTGTGCATTCAGACATCGTTCGATCATTGAAGTAAATTAGTTTTTTTTTCGGTGATATTAAACTCGAAAAATTGAGATATGCTTCAATGACAACATTTATTACCGAATTCGAAGGATTTAACGTTGTTAAATATTTTCAAATCGAAAATTGAACGTGTATTAAAAAGAAAAATGATATACAAAATTCCCTCTGTCGTTAATTACTCTGGAGTAAATTCACCAAAAAAAAAAAAAAGGAAAGAAAATTTTCACGAATCGTTGGAAAAAGCAAACGAGTATGTTGTCAAAGGGTGGATTTGTTTGCACAGCACGATGACGAAATGCAACCGCTCCGATTCGACGAGATGATATTGACCTCTACAGTGACGTCAAACGAACTTGGAGGATACTTATTTTCTTTTCTTGCGGTAACCCACTCCTTTACATCCTCGCCGATGGTCCAGGACCCGTTGCAGGACCGGTTTGGTAAGAATCAACCGATCACGAAGGCAAGAAACAACTGAATCACTGTGGCTTCGACCCTTCAACTCGAGGATCAAGGTACGGACTGCTTCGTCAGGATGTCGAATATTTAAAGAATCAAAAAGAACAGCAGACCGCAAACAATGCCATAATACCTTGATTGTTGTATAATCAACAATGGCCGGGGTGTATTTGTATGGAAAAAGCGAGCAGGCAAAAAGAGAAGGATATTCCGTTGGGTAATATCGATTTGGAATATCTAAAAGGATAAATTCGCTTGGCATGGTGGGGATAATGCAATTTTAAGATCAAAGGTAGAATAATTTTGTAGTTTCTTTGAATCTAAACATTGGTATATCAAATAATTATAATAGAAAATTTTCGTCAGATGACTAATAACTAGTCTGAGGATTTTTATGCAAATTTATGTGCTTGAGGATATAGTAGGAAAAGTATAACTTGGGCAGAAAATTGTTTCACCTACCAGGTATTATAAAAAACACTATAATTTGGATATTTTTTAACATTACCCGCATTCTGTGTAATTTTGTACCTTCAAATTTCCTGTAAATGCATGAAAATCCGCAGTTTACTAGTAACGCTCTTCTCTTAAACCCAAGGTAATTTCAGTGATTTTTCACTCTCCAATTAAACAAAGAAATTACACTTAATAACAGAATACAAAAATACACTCAACGCTGTTTCCTCTTTTCCATTTTTCATTCACTCTTCCGCACTGTGCACACAATCTCTCGCACAAAGTATCGTAATTCCTCATAGAACTCTCCTCTAAAAAACACAACTTATCAAAAGACCATCTGAACTCCGGCAAAAATGCAACAAAACGATAACGTCAGAAAGTATAACGCGGGAAAGAAAGGAGAAGAAACGTATGGTTATTCGGTGAATCGATCGGCCTGGTCGCTCGTGTGCTGGCTGATAAAGAAATAAAAATGAGCTTGGTTCCCTCTTCGTGTGTGGCGTGGTTATGCGGCGCGACGATAAGTTTACCGGGGCACAATGAGCACGAGAGGATGCGGGACCTGTACCAAACAGGTTACAAAGGAGTGGGTTACGTGAATCACGCTCGTGTCGCGTGCAATGCAACCGGGCCGCGAGCGAGCGCGCGCGCGACCGAGCACCAGCAACAAATACGCCTGGCAGCGTGTAGGATCGCTGCCAAAGGAGCACGGTCAATCAGCTACGAGGGGCATTCAGCTCGCCCCGATGGGCGAGGAAAATTCGAGCGTACGATGCGCCAGGAACGTTGAATCGAAAGAAATATCTTTTACCATTTTCGTGGTGTAAACCAACGTGTGTTTGAAACTGATGAAATTAGGGATGAAAATGGTTTTTGTCTAACTCTACATAGGGTTTTTGGTAAACCGTGTTAGGTCATCTTGTAAGTTCGTGAAGAAATCGAAAAATACTTTAATGAAAATCGAAGGAAATTCTATTTTTCTAAAGGATACAGTGATCTTACAAAAAAATAGAAAAACTTTTTTATTTTCTCAAATTTGAAATTATAAAATTCGACATGACCACTAACGATAAATAAATAATAATATTAATGAATAAAAAATAAACATTGGACCTAACTTACCACTGATAAAAAGGTGATTCTCGTGAGATTTATAGAGCGATAGGCGCGAATAAAAAGTGCTCGAAACGGAAACATCGAGTGTCTGTAGAGGTTTAGGGACAGGATTGCAACTATTCCGAATCCTTTCGCTATGGATATTAAGAAAACACTGAAAGTTCGTATTTCTTTAAACTGTCCATAATTCTAAAGAAGCACAAACCATAAATTCTTAATAAAAATTGAAACTCTATTTTTGGTAATTTGGTGATTTAGACCAAGTGAAGATTTAACCCTTTCATTGCTGTTATCGCCAACAGACACTTCAAAAATTTGCTTCGCACCTTTCGATGCACTTCCACTCTAATTGAACGTTGATTCAATAAAACAAATTTTCAACTGATTAAATTTTACACGATTACACCTGTCACGTGCGTTGCCTAGCAAACTCTACCGCAGCGAAAGGGTTAAGATGAGCATTCCGAAATTATCCTCGAATTACCATACCGAAAGAACAGAAAAATAAACGACAGAGATTCTCGAAAAGTAGGCACACAGGTGTAGACTCGCTACTGTCGCTAGTCGAAAATTTTAGGCTTGCTCGGTGCGCGACATGGGAACGGGGGGAAAAGAATTGGCCGTGATCGTTAGCATAATAGTGCAACAAGTAGGACTGGAATGATTTAATGTAGCACGTGATTACACAGGAAATTCGCAATTTCCATACGGTCTTACGGTCGCGACGCTGAACGACACACCGGTGTACAAAAGAAAGCAAATTGCCATGAACGCGTGTGTATTCGTATGTGCTGGCTTTTTACGTCAAATTACAAAAGAGCAGAAGAGAGAAAAGAAAACGAGGGTCGACGACGACGAATGAACCTGGCTAAGTCCAAAATTTCCAGAACGAGTGACAGTGCGCAATTTCGCGAGAGAGGGAGAGAGAGAAAAGAAAAAGTGGGGAGGGAAAAAAAGGACGAAGGAAAGGCAACGATAACGCAATTACGAGGAAACGGTGCGCTGCGTATGACGAATGCGAATGGAAATGATCGTTTCCCGTGATTATACGGGAACTCTATAATAATCGGCGTAATTCTCGTTTCTCGTTCAACTGTAAGAAATTATATAGACGTGTATAAATCAACAGGCATGCCGGCCCCATCGGAACAGAGGGGGAGAGAGGCAGGTACCAACGCGCGTAATTATTGTCTTCGTGGATGGAAACAATAAGCTGGAATCGAACATACGGGACCTGCTCGTGTACTTCCCTGTAGGCTGATTTTTTTCACAAATTTTTCAAGCACTTCGTGTCTTTCGGAACTAAAAATAATTACATTTCGCAGAAGAAGTTTGTAAAACGAAAAGTAAAGTGAATGCGAGTGAAATGAAGATAGAAGAAAATTTTATTAAGAGATTGCAGGACTGGAAAATTGAACTGAAAATACTAAATCTGTTTTTTAAATTTTCAACATTATTTTGTTCAGGCGTTTTCAATTAGTAGAACGATTGATTGACAGAAGTAGTTTCGTGGACTTAAGCTGGACTGTAAACTGGTTGAATTTTTTTCCACGTCATTATTGACGATTGATTGCTCTCTCGGATAATAAGTATCTCTATCGTCTAGCATTAAGTAGGTACACCACGACTGTTTATGCAACGGTATAAAAAAATGCAGAATTACGACAATTACTTTGATTTATCACGAGTTTCCAATACGTGACTTTGCAACGAATAATAATGCCAATGTCGAATTAACATTACCATAACCAGCGTCCAAACTAATCGAAAATCATGATGTCAACAACTGCAACATCGATAATTCATCGAAGCAGTGAAGTATTCTCAAACTACGAAGACGAATTAAATTTCATACAGCGAACGGACTCGCGGGGCACGGTTTGGTCTATGGGAAAGTGGTGTTAACATCCATGGTGGGCGAGCCGGTAGCTACTTTGAAAGATTGCCTCGATAGGAGCTCGTCTAGAAACTGAGAAACCACTCAGGTGTCTACCGAGAACTTTAACCGGTTTCAAAACAGTAGCCAGTGGACTCGATTCCTGTGATTTAACGAAATAACAATTTACCCGCGACGTTTTTTCCTCTCCGCTACTCATCGTCCACGCCTCCTCGTTTTTATTCCTCCTGAAACTCTCGATTTTTACCGAATCCGGTTTCAATAAACTGCGGCTAGACACCTTCGGCTATAGTGATACGCGTGAACCGCATTCTAATGATATCTTTGCGAAATTACACTTAATTTGGAATTTCTTTTGGCAAATTTTCGTCTCTGAAATATCGTGTCATCGTGCATTGTCGTGCAAATAGTAATACTATCTTTTCAAATAGAAGTTTTCATTAAGAAATTAATTTTCCGTTTCGTATATTCCAATTTCTATGAAATAACCGAAGAATACACATCTCTGTAATTTTGAATAATCAATAAACGAACAGTCGACGATTGACTGTATCCATCATTCATTAGCTGTAACAATAGTAGATAAATTATGTAGTTCCCAAACAAACACTGCCCGAAGCATAACACTTGAGCCATAATTGCTGCTACCATTCAAACTTCCATTAGACTCTCTCGATAGCACCGCATCCCTTCATTTACAATACAAATTTTCCTAAACGAGAAACACAATTGGGAGAGTTGAAAAAGCCACGGTGTTTCAAGTACCAGAATCTAAAATTTTCGGGAGAAGCGAACTGTTCTAATTTATCGAGTAATTGTTATTCAGAAAATGGCACAAATTTAAAAAACAGTGAAACGTGTAATATCACCGGCAAGTGCGTACCTAAAATACAACGGTACTCGCAACGTTACCGAATCAACGACACTTCGTAAAAGCGTAGAATCAACAAAAAAAAAAAAAAAAAAAAATCGCAAACACCACGGTACAATGCATAGACTATCCATCGAAGGGAAGAAGAATTCACCGGCAGACAACCGAGAGAAATGAGAATGGCCAACGTGAACAGCGACCCAAACAATGGCGGAGTGGTCGACGAACCCGTTCCCCGAAACATCAGCAACATTTCCCGGAATGGCTCTCTTAAATGGACCAAACGCGGACCCGATATCCTGCAGCAGGGAAATAAAGAAGAAAAAAAGGAAGGGAGAAGAAGAAGAAGAGAAAGTTCGAATCCTTGGAAGGTCTCTCTTTCTCCCTGGCATGCGCCGATCCGCGCGGTCAACGACTCGTCGATCCTCTCCCGTTTGAGTTTTTAAGATTGCCCTCTGTCAATGCCACGGGAAATTACCATTCCCGCCACTGTCGGCCGTTATTATCGAGATTACGGATCATTATCGTTCTGCGCGGCGAGTTGAGCAAAAAAAATTCATTTATCGTGGATCAAGACGTTGGATCGCGGGACGGCCATGAATTATTCAGCGAGATCGATTCGTTTGGTAAATCGCGATCGCGATTACGCGTCATAGGCGTTTTCGCCACTGGCACTCTTTCTCCCTTTCCCCTGTTTGCTCTGTCTCTTGCTCACTTTTACACTGTCCACGCGAAATTAGATCGAATAAACGGGCTCTCCGTGGATCGTCGCGGCGAAAACGTCCGATGATCACAGTTAACAAGGTTGCGATTGATACGTATGTTGTGCAATTGTAGAAAATTGGACGACCACGGCGTTGCTCCGAAGGAGCGACGATAAATGGAGGCGCGAAGGACAACTTGAGGGTTTGAATAAATGCTGTGTCGCCTTTATCGGGGTTTCGAGGGGGATTTAGAAGTCTGGGAACGTTTGGTCTGTAATCAGTTTAACGTGTGGAACGTAACCACGTCGACTTGCTCTGGCTGGGAAATTTTATTATTGCCGGACGATTATTCAAGCTCGAAATACCTGTTAATATGGAAATTATGAAGAAATTTAGCGAGATATTTTCCGTTTCTTTTTTTTTATTGATATTCATTGATATTCATCAGGGTGTTAAAATTGACTCCGCCTTAGGACGAATAATTTAGTAGAATTTCTATCGATTTTTACGGTTAGAGGATACTTCCTGCACGACGATGCCGCGAGCATATTTGAAAAACTAGTTTTTCCATGGTGAAAATAAAATATTCAACGTTGTTAATCACCGCTACTAATTGGACACCTGTGTTCGCACTTTGTAGCTTGTTAACTTGCAGGCTAGTAACTAATATGGAAAAAGTGGCTCGTATTTTGCATGGATTTAATGAAAAGATCGAATATTAGATAAGAATCGTCAGAGTGGAAGTTAGTTTTCTAAGCTCGTTAAGCGAGTATGCATCTCATCTCATTTCGAGTTATTTATTAGGCAATTCTGTTTGGGAAATTGCACCTGTGATACCGTGTATAGCTACATTTCAGCAAATTATAAAACTGCATTCATTGTGCAGCAATACTCAATGTGACAAATATTTCTCAAAACTTTAGTGTTTCTTAAAACTCGAAACAATTAACTCGTCAGGATTTATCCACTCTTGTTAGCCCTTTTTGTATTCCAAATGAAATAACATCAAACTTAGATCTGTCGGAGAAAAGTGTTCCTTTGATTAATCCTCAGTACTGCAATTTTACTAATTTTGTTAACATAGTTGTAAAAAAATGAAACCCTTTGCACTCCAAAGGCGCTGTTATGGCGACGTGCCTAATTACTCTAGAGAACTTCGAAATGTAAAATTCAAGTTTTTTAATATTACTAAAACCGTGCAACTTAAATATTAAAAATCTTTGTATTTTCAAAAGCTTCGCTGCAAAATTGCTGTCTAATCTTCTGAAAATATGCTTGGAGTACAAAGGGTTAGACACAGATCTATCACAGAAAAGTGTATCTTCCACTATCCCTTACCACTCTACTCTCGCTAATTTGTACAACTGTTTTTCCTCAGCTCTCCGAAAAAAATGAGAAAAGCACCTGCACTTGAATCTCCATATCAAGAGATATTCGCGAAATCCCAAGAATCCTCTCATTGTTCTCTCGAGCCGAAAGAAGCTGGGGTATCGGAGCACCGGGGGTATCATTACGGAGGACGTTCGATAAACGAATCGGCAAGAAACGTCCGTATCGTTGAACGTGCCTCTGGGTTGGCGATCCAAGCTGTTCGTAGCTAGAATCAAATCGTTAGACATTCCTTCGCGTGGTCCTCGTGAACGAACGATTGAGACGTTCTGCACGGCGACTCGTGTGGCGCATACAAGGGGAGTCCTTGTTACCAAGTCGCCAGTCGCGAGTTGCATGCTTGGTAATCTTTCTCGAGTACGGCTGCAAAAAGCAGCGGCCATTTAACGAAGCTTAAAAACAAATCTCCGCGTTGTACCCGTACTCCTCGCCTCCTCTTCCTCGTTCCCTGGTCCCGCTCCCTCTGTGTTTCACGTTGCTCTCGACGCAGAGGCGGACACGCGAGAGAACGTATCACAATGCCTAACGAGTACCCTCGTGCTCGATGCGTCTCGCGCCAGACTACGTACTGGCATGTTTCTAAAGACACCGAGCGCTTGTTCTCCTAAGCGCTCCTCCATTTCCCTCTTTCGCTTGTTACTCCCATTTTTTTGGCCTCTCCACCAAGCTTTTTCTCGGTTTTTCTTTTTTTTTTTCAGTCATTGTCCTGTACACGGATTCTGCGGTCGTCAATGTTAACGTGCTCGTTGTGCAGTGTTTGAGATACCGTACGGTGTGTAATAATTTTGGTAAGTTTATTGCAAAGTTCAGAATTTTTGACGATGGAAAAATTTCGACTATGATTTGGGGTTTTCGTGGATAATTTGCCGGATAGTGAACGTACGAAGAGTTTGCAAAATTGATTGTTTAATCTTTGCTTTAATTTTCGGAGGACCGAGGTTCAAAAATTTCAGTTTTATCAGCTTCTTCGTTGATAAGTTGCTTCTAGTTTCTTCCCAAGTTACTCAAAATTTGACAGTATTCTCGAATGGTAGCGTGAATTAGGATTCTTATCAATATTTTAGCAGATAGTAAGCGTACGAAGAGTTGTGTTTCTTAATTTACATTGTTTAATCTTCGTTTTAAAAATTTTGAACAAAATAATAAGAAAATAAACATTTATCACGGGCCTAATGTGTCCAACATTCCACCGAAAGTTCATTTCCTACGAAAAAGCTAAGCTGATATTTAAATACCATTTAATTAACAGAGAACGTTGTTTGTGCCAAATTACTTGGACATATCTCTCCTCCTGGAAGCGTGCTGTCCTAAAGGCAGAGGATAACGTGAACGCGAAGTGACAAGATAAGGAATAAAGTGACAAAGCAACTAATCGATATGCGTGAGTCGGACTTGTAATTCCTGCGAGTGAACATGCTATAATATCATTCAACGGGAAATTGATTAAGGTGAATGGGAATGCTGGGTTGTTTATAGCATGGGAAACAATAGTTCACTTGAGTCGCATAACCAAGATCCGAATTGCGATACACGAGCCATTTAAGCTATTCAGGCCATTGACAAATTCTTTGCTTCTATGCATTATACACCAAACTGGTTGTCGCCTACGCGTTCAACGCAAGTAGCATAAGCTCGGTTGCTACTTGGTTGAACGCGTAGGCGACAGCCAGTCTCGACATTAGCACGGGGGAACCACTCTGTGCCATGGTACAAGATAAGACCTTGCTAATTTGATTAACCAAAGACATTTCTTTGTTTTCTTTTCAATTTTCAACTGTGCTTCCTGCTCGGCATTGCCGAGACACTCTCTGCTGGATATGTGTACCTTTATCAGCTGCACGGTGAGAGGACAATTAAACGAGGTTGTGTTTTTTCTCAATTATGCGATTCTTTTCGTGAACGCGGAACGAGAAACGCGAGGCTTTCGGTGAGTGATAATTTCTTCAATTATTGTCACTTTTGCCAGGAAAGTTAGACATTTGATAATTCTTCTAAAAATTGAAATAGAATTACTGTATAAACTGTCAAAAATTTTACGTTGCGTAGAATTCAAATTTCCCTTCGTTTGTTTTTCTAAAAGTGAAAATAGAATTATTTTAGAAAAACTGTCAAAAATGTTGTGTGGCGTAGAATTCAAATTTCTCTTGGTGGAAATTAATTTTTGAAATATCGTACATTAAAAGGTTCAGTTTCAGATGTGAACAAAGTGATTAAGCCTCGACTTTTAAAATGATAAGAAACAAGTGACATATTGATTTCAATTTAACTTTATAGCTAACGAAGAATTACAAACTACTCAATCCATCTTCGACACGAACCATTAATAAAAGCATTCAATAGTTTATGAGACGTTCCACGCTGAACATTCACCTTCCTTACGTTCATGCGTAAAGTGTCTATCTATGAGGTATTATCTAATCAACTACCGAGTGTCTTCACGATTAATATCTACACACGCACACGATATATGGAACGCCTTTC
>NW_017100724.1:1233505-1238200 GCF_001263275.1 Habropoda laboriosa | reverse complement strand
AATTAACCTTTCAAGTGGCGCATATTTTGATCAAAGGCATTCATCAGCTAAGTATCGTTAAATAACAGAAATTGAATTAACTCGTCTTGCTTGTAGATTTGATTATATCGTAATATGATTTATAGTACTAATTGTAAGATAATAATGAAACTGAAGCCTGATAAATTCATTGATATACAAATAATTAATATACGCGAGACTTCGCTTTGTATCGTGCAATTATGCTTGTGGTACGGATTACAGTGAAAATGTGACAAGAATTTTACTACTAAGAGTGACTGTAGCATTCATTTCTTTAAACACCGCGTGTTTCTTTAGAATAAAATTTCAGGAACTTGAGAATTCAGTCTATTTAATTTTACATCGAATTTCGTTGGAGTAATTAATTATTGTGACAAGAAAGAAAAAAAAAGATGAAAAAACTTTGACACTGGAATTGTAATAGTTTCGCTATCAAATGCGGCAGAAATCTACTTATTATAATTTAAAACAATCACATCAAAGTAAATTTCTAACAATGAATATCTCGTTAGAAAAAACATTTCACAAACAAAATTATATTGCTTATATCAATATTCTAAACTGAATGATACGACACAACTATAATTCCTATCTTTTTCGTCTTTTTAACTATCGGCCACAGAGAAAAAACTAAAGCACCGAACTACCTGAAGCTAACCATAAAACAAGTCATCCCACCAAGGGATTAAAACGTAAAAGGAATACCGCCAAAATCATCAAACGCAATACTTCCTCGAAAAATCTCTGAATAAACTGCCACGCAAACACCAGATACGCATAATAAAACAGAGAATGCTCAAACAAACACTGTTTTCTCTCCAAAAAAGAAAAACCCTTGGCTCCATTTCACGAGCGAACAAACTTTCCTCGAACACGCGTGGCAGCGTTAAATTCGCCGCAAAAACGTCCTCCGCGTATCTCGCGGGAAAACGCGATTAGTCGGAGCGTGGCGCAGAGGAAACACCGGTTGTCTGCGAACGAAACGCAACAACGCCGACACGGCCGAATGATACATATTTCTCGTTGCGTCTTCGCGAAGAAACGGAGGCGGGGTGTGAGAAGAAGGGAGGCGAAATGGCCTCGGCATAAAGATACCGAAGATTTCCGTGAAACAGAGTTCTCCTCGTTATCTTGGCGGACGAGGCCGCCTCGGGCCATCTCTCGATCTCGTGTGATAAATTGCGCGCGAACGCACGTGCGTGCATGCCGAAGCGCATTCCGCGTGCAGCATTGCGCGCCCACGCGCGCCGCGTGAACACCCGAGGAGGGAAAAAGTCACGAATCGGGACTATCGACGTTGATTGTGCCGACAGAACCGACAAGACGCTAATTAAATATCGAGATCGTTGAGAGTAGCGCCTCGGGCGCCGGTGAACCGGCGTATCAAAGTCAATCGAGCTTAACCCCTTCGTTGTAGAGCTATTTTTTTATTTGTTCTCCTACCAATCATCGTTGAGATCAGTTTTTGGCGAAGTAGTGAAGTGGGACACGTGCGTCCCACTAAAAGTCACGAAAGGGTTAATTTTCTTTTTTGGGGATTGTGGAGGTAGGATGAAGGGTGAAGGGGAGGGTTTGGTTTAGAATTTGAATGATTATAGGACAATGTATAGCAAAAGTTGTCGAATTAGGATCGTAAAATTTTTGATTTAGGTACTGGCTTCTTTTTCGGAATTTTAAACATTTTAGACATTTGACGTCAGCAGGAGTGTCAATTTATGAAGATATCGTGGTTTCTCGTTTACTATTTTTCATTCTATTGGAATGAATTATTAAACTCATAGTCTGAGAATTTTTGATGCATACTGTACAATATGGTTGATACAATTAATTATAGATTAATGTAATTATTAATACAGATCTGTGTGAATCAATACGAACGGTGATTAATTTTTAATGAAAATTGGGTAAAAGTGAATTCGACCTGTTGCTTCTAAATATTTTAAATCTGCTAATATAATTTCTTATTTAAATTTTCGTGGAAACTACAACAAGAGGTAATTTAGTTAATTAATTGGTAGTTTAACAAAAATTGCAAAGAAATATCTAAATATTTCAAATCTAATCGTCTCTATTAAACTACAGGTGTATCTGTTTATACAGCATTACGTGCATTAAAATGCATTCGTCAATCTCTGTCATTAAATGCATGCTTTCATTTATTGTTAATTGAAAACGCCGCGATAAGTGGTTTATCAAATATTATACTGTATATTTTTAAGTAAAATGTACATTTAATTAATTAAGTAAAATGTACTAACACAACAACGGTAAAGATAATAATTCCTACTTGTCAGTGGTACGGCATTTATGTTTTAAGGAAATGTATACAATTAATTAAAACACTGGTTCGTTAATACCTGCAAATTGAAAATACTTTCAGTCGTCGTGTAAACACGTACACGACAACAATATACTATCGTCGGATAATTAATAAATACTGTTATTAAAAACCGCATTTCACAGAACAGATAAACCATCAACGAAGAAATCAAAGCCGTTCTTTCTCTCTTAATTAAAATATTAAACAAAGGAGGGTACAATAAAACAATGAAAAGCTTCCGTTTTCAAACGTGCCTCGAATATATACACTTTTATACTCGATTTTCGCATTAAATTCAAGAGAACACATTAATTATCGCGATCGATCGCCGCGGCGAATAGAGTCGCAGATGCGTCCAAATAAATTTGTTCAATGAATCTTCTTGTCGCCGAAAATGCAACGTCGAACAACCGATATGAAAATTAATATACACCGTTCTTCGATGACAAATAAATATTGATTACCGAAAATATGAAGTTTACATTATCTTCTCAAATTTAAATAAATTCCCCTTTCAGCAAAATAACAGAAGTATTATAATTCTGCAGTGGTGAGCTCCGATATTTCAATATAAATATTTAACACGAACCGCGATACTTAATATGAAATTTCAATATTACAATGCAAATATTTAAGACTAAATTTTTTGCAACGAAAAGAAAAAACGCTCACTCTCTATTCTTTGCAGACTATTGCAAAAATGTAAGTCACAGCATTATAAATAAATGGGAAATTTATTTCTATACGCCTAGGAAATAATTAAAAAAATAGTAAATAAATGAAATTGATCATTTTTGGCACATCTAGTCGAGAAAAATGTGAGCGTTAAGGGGTTGATTTCAAAAACAAGTTCGCAATGGAAAAAAAAGGCGATCGTTGGGCAAGAACGAGAGAACTTTGCGACTTACTTCTGTGATGAGTGCAACAACAAATCGCGTGGCGGGACCGAATTGCAAACTTGCGCCCACGCGTGCATTTTGCGGCACGCTTTGCTGTCACGTGTGTAAAAGGCTGAGTGCTCGTTCACTCGAGTTGACACGTATGTACGTACATACGTAGGCAACGGTTCGAGATTGAAAATTGTTGCTCGATACACAGACCAAGAGGCACCGGGATAAAGCAAAATTCGCACTTTTCAAGCGGTCTTGCCTGGCTACGACGTGCGTGGGCTTCGCCACGATGGATTACGAAGACCTCGAGATTGCCTTCAACGATCGTTCGAGTGAATTATGACGTAAAATCTTGATTCAGTTAAGTGGAGCAGTACGAACCCTTTTCTTCTAACAATTTTGCAAATTGCCTCTGTGTATTGTGTTCCTTTATTTTTTTTTTTTTTTCTTTTTAAGAGATAGTTTCTTTTAAGGAGGAACCTAATGAATTAAATGAGAAGTCTGAAAATTAAATTACTCAGTAGGCATGCTATAATCCTAATTAACAAATTCTTTTCCCCTTTCATATTTTCACTGACTTTGGTCATTGTTGTACTATTACATTACTACCAGCCAATTTTTTAATAATAATTATTAATTCTTGCTTCTTCTGTTAAAATATGAAATTGTGATCAACCATAATTTTATTTCTCACAAAGAAAAACAATTGGGTTACAAAGGGTTAGAATTCCATCTTAAATCTCTGTTATCAGTCGTAATCAATCATGAATAGGTGTACAAAATTCTGTACAAATTAAGGAAATTTCAATTCACAAGAGAAGTGTGAATTCTCGTTTGACATAAAGCCTTCGCTAAATCGACGATAGGTAACAGTGTAAGTATAGATAGTTGAAAAGAACGCGTCATCGTCTGAATCAGTATTAACACGCGCAAACGCAAGGGAGCGGTATAAACGTCGCGGTGACAAACGTAACAAATAATTAGTATTAAATATCGTTTAACTGCTGTGACTATTGTCATTACCACAGTATTACATCGGGCTAACGATTGTGCCGCAGCGTGCTTATTTCCGATTAAATCCCGCGGCGTATCGTATGTAACTCGAATCGTAACTGAATAGTGATTAGAATAATTCATTGGATTGTGCTTTCGCAGTTTCTGATTATATTCCGCTCGTGAATTTCGTTACTTTGTGTTGGTAACGATACTCATCGGCATATTTTTCACAACGGTGATCATTATTACCACCGCGTCCATTCATTCCGTACATTTGCAGGGCAATTTTATCATACCGATTTCAAACGTGCGATAATGCGTTTTGATGCAATATTTTTTAGTGAAAAATGTTTCTGGAGAAAATTGACATTAAGGAAAATAATTTGTTCGATACTTTTCGTACGATAATATATTTTATTATTTAATACAAAAAATGAAATATTTCTGGACAAAATTGATAAAAAGAAA